>NC_057802.1:423214525-423433242 GCF_018294505.1 Triticum aestivum | reverse complement strand
CGCCTCGGGCATCGGCGGTAGATGGGCCCGCGCGGGGCCCGGATGGGCCCGCGCGGGCCCCGGATGGGCTCCGCGGGCCGCGGCGGCGAGGAGGAGAGAGAGCGGGCGACGGGGTGACGTGGCGTGACGTGATTCGCCGGGCGCGGCGGCGCAGTGTCCGGCGGAGACGGACATGTCCGGCGCGGAGAGAGGAGCGGGGCTAGGGTTTGATCTGCGGAAAATTTCGGGGAGGGACACATATATATAGGTAGAGGGAGCTAGGAGAGTCCAAATGGGGTGCGGTTTTCGCCCACACGATCGTGATCGAACGACTGGGAGCATGGCGGAGACTTAGAGGGGTTTTGGGCTGTTTGGAGGGGGGTTTTGCTGCAACACACAAAAGGACTTTGCGGTTACCCGGTTAACCGTTGGAGCATCAAACGACCTCCAAATGGCACGAAACTTGACAGGTGGTCTACCGGTGGTATACCAAGGCCACTTGACAAACCTCGGTCCATTCCGAGAACGTTTAACACCCGTTCACGAAAAGAAACAAGAGGGGTGCGCCGGAGGAGGTGGGAGTGCCGGATTGCAAAACGGACAACGGGGAAAATGCTCGGATGCAAAAGACGAACACGTATGCAAATGCAATGCACATGATATGAGATGCATGACATGAACAAAATGCAAAACGAAAAACAAAACCCGACCACGGAGGGAAAATCATAACACATAGCCGAAAATGGCAAGAGTTGGAGTTACAATTATGGAAAGTTACATCCGGGGTGTTACAACACTCCACCACTACGAGAGGATCTCGTCCCGAGATCTAGGATGGCACCGGAGAAAAACGGAAGAGGAAGAGAAAAAAACAAAGTTGCTTCTTTGACAAACGAGTGAAACCATTGAACCTTGAGAGGTCGCAAAGCTTGAAGAAATGACACGACGGAGGTGAACAAAATTTAAAACACTCCGTTATCAAAGAGGACCAAGGAACATTGCGAGAACCTTAGTAGGTTGAAGGGCATGAAACAAGAGCTTAACGGATCAAAATGAGTATGAAAGCACACCGGTAGAAAAGAGAAACAAGGAACACCATGTGAACTTTGAGGTTAATTGACACGATAGATATTTAAACCACTCCGGTTAAAACAAGATAGGGAAGGAATAAGAACGATATAATTTGGGCAGCACTCCGACTGTAAATGGAAGGAATTGAACATGATCTTGACAACATGATAGGATACTCGATGAAATTAACAACACACTGCCTCCGGAAGAAATAAATAATAGAAGATAGATACTTGGAATAAAGAATGTAGAAGAAAATGACAACTTCTGCCACAAATGAGCTTGGAAAGCATCCTTCCAAGAAGGTTATAACGGAGTTGTTGGGAAATCAACAACGAAATGAATAAGCTTGATGTGGGCTTATGGTAGACATCTCAAAATTATGAGGTGACAAACTGCCACTCACAGAAAAAAAGATTTGATTGATAGCTAGAAAAGATAGAAAACTTCTTCCACCAAGATGATAGAGAGATAACTTGGATCATAGGTAAACATCACAAAGAGCAACATTACCAATGGAAGGCTTTAGGTGAAATATAACCCAAGATAAATCCAACGAAGAGATTGGTGGATTTAAAATATCTCATTCTTGACAACATGTGAATCATGAAACGCGAACTCAAATTGTCAAGAATGACATAACACCACCTCAAATGATAAGGTAGAACGAATTGCACTTTAGAATGCAAGATTAAGAATGCTTGAACTCCTCAAAACAAAACATGTGTTGAACACCATGTTTATTTTAGAGTATAGCTTGGCGGATCTTAACTCCGTGAGAAATCTTGAAGAACAATTGAAGAATAAAAAAGGGTCCTTGATGAACCACCTTGTAGAGCCTTCGTGGAGAACTCCGGTAATAGAAGAATGATCGAACAAAAGGGAAAGTTGAAAAGAACTCCGGGAGAAGCCTTGCAATGATTTGATGAAGCTTTGAAATGATATAATTGAAATAACTTGGATCTTTGGAATGAAAAATGAACAAATGAGATCAAGAATTTTGATGAATCTCCGGAATAAGGAATTGAATCACTTGGATGAAACAAGAATAAGAATTACATTATGCTTAGCCTTCACCAATTTAGATTGATGGATTTGGCATGCCACTTATTCTCGTAGAAAGGATTTAGATAGATATTGCGCAAACTTGGGAAGGTCTTCATCGAACCACCGGTAGGATTGAAACAATGAATAAATCTATATGATAACGAAGGAAGAGAACTCTTGAACGAACCACCATAAGAATTGGAAATGAAAGTAGCAAAGGCACAATTCACCGGGAAGAATTAGAAAAATGAATAAAGATACTTGACGGAATATAAATATATGAGAACGAAGAGATCACGAACTGACTAGGGAATACTTGAGCGGTGCACCGTAAGATTTGGAGAACGAGATCCAAAAGCTGAGAATGAATAATTATGACATGATGGCCTTTGGATGATCAAGAAACGAAAACAACTCATGAAAATGCTCCGTATGGGTATGAAAAGAATTCTCGCAATCGAAAACAATTATGAGAGGATGGCATCAAGTTAGAACCATGAATCTTCAAGAGAACGGACCAAGATTTAAGAGAAACTCTTCTTCAGTCTTCAAATGTTGAGAATGATGACGAGAAACACCACCATGAATTGTTGAGGCACTCCGGAACCATGAAGAATAGAAAGGTTGAATCAACAATGAAGAGAATTTGAAAGATCTTGGAGAAAGACATATGACTGATGATAACCCATCCTTACGTCAAACTTTGAAAAGAATTTTAGAAGCTCTGGGAAAATTAGAAGAGTCGGGTAAGATCCTGGGAAAAGACCTGTGGGTTAGGGCCCACTGAAAAGAAACACCGTTGGAATGATTTTTAAGAGAGACTGCACCGGTTGAATTAAGTGGCTTGAATGAGGTAACAACCTCGAAATAGTTAGAAAGGATTAATAATGGAGACACAAATCTTCTGAGATATCTTCGGCACTCCAGAACAAATGAATAGCGAGAAGTGGATGATTAAGAGGTACACCGGCATGAGAAAGCATTTGAAACGAGGAAAAGATATGATCGAGAAAGCTTGAATTGAATCCACCGGAGAAGAAAAGAATGAAGAATAATAGACTTGAAGCTTCCTTAGCATCTTCATGAGAATCACCAGGTAAGAACATGGAGGAAAAGAATGAAGAGACTTCACATCAATAAAAAGGATACTTGATTAAGAAATCTGAGTCCTTGAGAAAAGGGTGGGAGGGTGGGAAAACAAAGGCAACTTGGGTCGGATGAAACGAACACCGTTGAGAAAACTTAGAATTGATCTTGCGAATGTTGGAATGACTGGATGCACTTGAAAAGAAGCACACCGGTTGGAAAAGAATTAACATGGCAACCTCGATGATCAAGAAGGATTAGTATTCACATAGAAATATGAGAACATCGTTTAGGGAAGGTATGGATTCAACATTTGACTTCGAAGCAACTCGAATACCACAAATAAAACAAAACAAAGGATTTGGCTTGCAGAATAAGCCGGAACAAACATATGATAGAGATTTCGTCCGAAGTTTTTGTGGTGGGGCCCACACGGGCTCGATCGTACAACACCATCATGTACAAGGCAGTGCACATGACATACGAAGCGTCCCCGAGTCGGCATAGCCAAGGACTCTTTAAGACACTACGAGACCACTCTAAAACCAACCGTGGAAAGGCGGACCACTAGACGTCGAACCCCAATCTCATATCATGCGTCTGTCGGAAAGATATCCTAGGAGCTACTTGAATTCCCACTTAAAAACTCCCGAAACTTTCTGGTTATGCAATCAGGTGTTGGGGATACAGGGGACACAAAATATATCACCCAAACTAACAATACCTAGATCCAGCTGTATCCATCCTTCAACACATAACCAAGAAACCTTCGGAAATCATTTACCTCAACCTTCGAAAAGCATCCGTTATACGAGTAATGGCAATACTCCCGAACTCCCGCCCCAGTACTGGGTGGCGTCGAGGTGATCTCACGAACAACTGCATAAAAGAGATTTCGATGTCGGCGAAACTCAGGTATTCCAGAACTGCAACGATAAAATTGTGACGACAACACCTCGGAGCTCAACTCCCCGGGACACTGCCACAACCCCTAAATGTCAGGAGGCACCAAGAACAATTTTCTCGTCACAAAACCATCGGAACGATTCTAAGATACCCGTGTGATCCTAAATTTTTTTAGTGAAATTTGAGGAGAGAAAAGTCAAAACTTCTGCGTCAGGAGACCTCACCAGAGCGACGAAGGGACTGAGGAGTAAAAAGAATCCTACTCTCCGATATATATAATCCTAAGACTCAAAACATTTTTTGTTCTAGACTCAACAACGACAGCGATTCGATCAAGCAGGGGGCTCCTAAGTCGGGGCTGGCTCTGATTACCAACTTGTAACGCCCTCGATGCGACTATATCTCCCACGTGTCGAGGCACGACTTAGAGGCATAACCGCATTGTGGTTTTGTCGCAAGAAGGGTCATCTTCACACAATCCCATGTAATGAACAAGAATGGGATAAAGAGTTGGCTTACAATCGCCACTTCACACAATACATAAATGAATTCATACATCATTCAAGGTACACACATAGACCGACTACGGTCAAAGTCAAAAGAAAGAAGATAACCCAACCGCTAGATCCCTGATCGTCCCAACTGGGCACCACTACTGAACAACATGAAAAGAAACAACACAACGAACAAGATCTTCATCGAGCTCCCACTTGAGCTCAGTTGCGTCACCTCCACTGGTATCCTCGGCGCCTGCAACTGTTTTGGAAGTATCTGGTGAGTCACGAGGACTCAGCAATCTCACACCCGTGAGATCAAGACTATTTAAGCTAAAAGGAAGGATGGGGCAATGAGGTGGGGCTGCAGCAAGCACTAGCATATATGGTGGCTAGCATACACAAATAAGAGCGAGAAGAGGAGCAACGGAACGGTCGTCAACTAGTACTAATCAAGAAGTGATCCTGAACTCCTACTTACGTCAAACATAACCCAAAAGCCGTGTTCACTTCCTGGACTCCGCCGAAAAGTGACCATCATGGCTACACACACGGTTGATGCATTTTAATTAAGTCAAGTGTCAAGTTCTCTACAACCGGATATTAAAAAATACCCATCTGCCACATAACCGCGGGCATGGCTCTCGAAAGTTTATACCCTGCAGGGGTGTCCCAACTTAGCCCATTATAAGCTCTCACGGTCAACGAAGGATAAACCTTCTCCCAGGAAGACCCGATCAGTCTCAGAATCCCGGTTTACAAGACATTTCGACAATGGTAAAACAAGACCAGCAAAGCCGCCCGATGTGCCGACAAATCCCGATAGGAGCTGCACATATCTCATTCTCAGGGCAACACCGGATGAGACTAGCTACGAGTAAAACCAGACCTCAAGTTTCCCCAAGGTGGCCCCGCAGGCAGCTCAGTTCGGACCAACACTCGAAGGAGCACTGGCCCGGGGGGGTCTAAAATAAAGATGACCCTTGAGTCTGCAGAACCCAAGGGAAAAGGGGATAGGTGGTAGCAAATGGTAAAACCAAGGTTGGGCCTTGCTGGAGGAGTTTTATTCAAAGCGAACTGTCAAGGGGGTCCCATAAATCACCCAACCGCGTAAGGAACGCAAAATCAAGGAACATAACACCGGTATGACGGAAACTAGGGCGGCAAGAGTAGAAAAAAACACCAGGCATAAGGCCGAGCCTTCCACCCTTTACCAAGTATATAGATGCATTAATTAGAGAAGAGATATTGTGATATCCCAACATAAACATAATCCAACATGGAGCAATCTTCATCTTCACCTGCAACTAGCAACGCTATAAGAGGGACTGAGCAAAAGCGGTAACATAGCCAAACAATGGTTTGCTAGGAAGGGTGACAAATGTTAGAGGTGGTTTCATGGCAATTTTGGAGGCATGATATATCAAGTGGTAGGTAACGCGGCATAGCAATAGAGCGGACAACTAGCAAGCAAAGATAGAAGTGATTTCGAGGGTATGGTCATCTTGCCTGCAAGGTTCTCAGAGTTGTCGAAAGCATGATCCTCGTAAGCGTACTCAACAGGTTCCTCATTCACGAACTCGTCTCTCGGCTCTACCCACAACAAGAACACAAGCAAACGGAACCATAATCAATCACGGGAAAATGCACAAGCAACATGATGCAAAACATGTATGATATGCGAGATGTGGTATGTGATGCATATGCGTGCTCCGGAAGGAAAATGATGAACAAGGCAATAACTTGGAAAACCAAGCATGCCACTGGAAAGATGAGATGATTTCGGTCGAAATCGATATAAAGATCACCGGAAACGGATGCACGGTTTGCAAATGACAAGCAAAACAATAATGACACGAATCTGCGATTAACAACATGATAGCACTTAGAATGCAACAAGAACAATGCTACAGCACTCAAACATAGCAACAAAGCATATGGCAGTAATCTACAGGAGATTCTTGACAAAAGATGAACACTGAGCTACGGTTAGTTCACACCACAGCAGGTTCAAACAAGAATGGCAGAAGTGCAAAAGATAAGAGGTTCACAGACTTAGTGAAATTACTGAACATGACTGAAACAACATCAGGTAGCAATGTTCAGAGCACGAAATCAACATGCTACAGGAACTTAACATAGCAAAACAAGGCATGACAGTATTCTACTAAATGCATATGACAAAAGTCCCTTACTGACCATAAGCCAAAAATGGCCAGAAGATATGATGGCAACCATGTAAACATAGCAAGTTTCGTTAGCAGGTTTCAGACTTAGCAGAATACAGAGCATGGCAGAAAAAATAATATGAAGGCATCTTGGTGAGCTTGATGCACTCACCACAAAGCAATGCGTGACCAAACAAGCATACCTACAGCAAGATTGAGTCATGCTATGGCACTCCATAATTGCAAACAAGGGCATGAATGGATCAACTACAACAATATCTACAAAACATCCTTACTGAACATCTCCAAAAGGAGCATGGATTTCTCTGTAGACACAAGGATACATAGCAACAAAATATCAGCAGTCACAGGCAATAAAATTGCTAAGTCCCTGAAATCAGAAACATCACGAAGCCTAGTTTGCATGCTTGTGCTTGTCACCACAGAGATCACAAAAATACATGGCATACACCTCTGTAAATATGGCATGGCATACAACAAAACACATATAGAGCTCATACTCATAAGATGCACAGATTAAATGCAACAAAAATAACAAATCCTCAAGTTCTGATAAGTAACAGCAGATAACAGCAACTAGCACTCTTGCACCAGAGATTTGGGCATCAAGATGGACTCAAATGAACATGGTGCAGTGGAGCAAAATGAAGAGCATCTAGAGGCAAACATTTCGATATATTACACACACGAAACGGAGCTATATGCAGAGAGTTATGATGCGATGAAGAGGAGCATATATTGTAAAAACTTTAGGACTTGGAATATTTCGGGGAAGGGGAGAAAGTCAACCGTGGCGTTTTAGATCAGATCGGGGCTCGAGCTGCCGGAGCTGGAGAGGAGGAGGACGCCGGCGGCGGCCGGAGGGAGCTCGGGGCGGCGCGGAGGAGTGCTCGGGCGAGGGCGGCGCCGACGAGGGAGAGGCGCGGGGTCAGCGAGGCGGCGGTGGAGGGCCTCCGGCGAGGGCCGACGCGGGAGGCGAGGTCGGGCCCTCCGGCGAGAAGCTCCGGCGACGGGGTGAGCCCGGCGCGACGGTGACGACGCCGAACGGGCGGCGGCGAGCGGAGGCGTTGCGGGCACGGGGCGCCTCGGGCATCGACGGCGGATGGGCCCGCTCGGGCCCCGGATGGGCTCCGCGGGCCGCGGCGGCAGGGGGGAGAGAGAGCGGGCGACGGGGTGACGTGGCGCGACGTGATTCGCCGGGCGCGGCGGCGCAGTGTCCGGCGCGAGAGAGGAGCGGGGCTAGGGTTTGATTTGCGGAAAATTTCGGGGAGGGACACATATATATAGGTAGAGGGAGCTAGGAGAGTCCAAATGGGGTGCGGTTTTCGCCCACACGATCGTGATCGAATGACCGAGA
Source organism: Triticum aestivum (assembly GCF_018294505.1). Taxonomy (NCBI): domain Eukaryota; kingdom Viridiplantae; phylum Streptophyta; class Magnoliopsida; order Poales; family Poaceae; genus Triticum; species Triticum aestivum. Next base: position 423,425,113 of record NC_057802.1, on the reverse strand, counting down.
GCATGGCGGAGACTTAGAGGGGTTTTGGGCTGTTTGGAGGGGTTTTTTGCTGCAACACACAAAAGGACTTTGCGGTTACCCGGTTAACCGTTGGAGCATCAAACGACCTCCAAATGGCATGAAACTTGACAGGTGGTCTACCGGTGGTATACCAAGGCCACTTGACAAATCTCGGTCCATTCCGAGAACGTTTAACACCCGTTCACGAAAAGAAATAAGAGGGGTGCTCCGGAGGAGGTGGGAGTGCCGGATTGCAAAACGGACAACGGGGCAAATGCGCGGATGCAAAAGACGAACACGTATGCAAATGCAATGCACATGATGCCATGATATGAGATGCATGACATGAAGAAAATGCAAAACGAAAAACAAAACCCGACCACGGAGGGAAAATCATAACAAATAGTCGAAAATGGCAAGAGTTGGAGTTACAATTATGGAAAGTTACATCCGGGGTGTTACACCATATGTGCCACTGGGCAACATTGGGTGGGCCCCAAATGATGCACAAGCTCGTACCTTAACTCTGTCGTGGCAGAGCTTGTGTCTTTAAGATCTTCTTTGCTTCTTCATTACTCTGAAATTGGACTTTCTTCGGGGTTCCACACGAGACGTGTGACGCCTGAACATAGTAGGTTCACCCATCCATTGAGCCATAAGAATGCACGTGTTCGTGGGGGTAAGTTAAGACGTCCGCGCACAAACCGGGGGTAACTGCCATCTTACTCCACCCACAATGCCCGTCGTTTCCACCACACGCGCTGCATGCATCACGCGGGGTTGGTGACGGATACGTAGGGCGCGGGAACGTGTGCCATTGACAAGAGTCACAGCTCACAGGATTGGCACACAGGGGCTACCGACGAACCTAGGCGCCATCAAGGGTGCACACAGGTCGGATTGGAGGAGTGGGCGGCCGCCCCAGGGCAGTGCAGGATCAGCCCCCTGCCCCTGCTCGGCTATAAAAGGGAGCACGAGGGGGAAGGGAAGCATTCATCGACGTACCTTCTCCTCCCTTCTTCTGGTTTTCTCTTCCACAATGACGAGGGGAAGGGGTCACACTCAAACTTCGGTGACGGTGACGAGGGCTTCTTCCCGGCACCGTACCTCTGCCCCTACTGTCGTTTGGGCAGAGTCCAGTGCATGAGGTGGGGCTCCAGGGTGCGGACGGGGCCGAAGGAGAGCTCGGGGCAGAGGGGGACGTGGCGGTGCACCTGCCATGCCTCATCCAGCCGTTCTAATTCCAAGTCAGGTCATGTCGAGGACACGACGCTGGAGTTCATCGTCAGGCTATGCCAGCCGCCGCACAGTCGCCTGCGGCTTCCTCGCCCTTTCGCCAGGGTGATGGAGATCGACTAGCCACCCGGATTGAGTCTGCATATGACTAGTTGCTGCAATGGCTCCATGTGGGCGGATGCTGAGTATCCGTCACCTCATGTCATGCTCCTCCGGCGTGGTTGGAAGATGTTCACCCGCGCCCACGGCCTTGCGGACGGACATGTCCTCCGCTTCAAGTTCATGGAGGACTATCTTCTCTCCATCAAGGTCTTTGGATGCTCGGGTGCTCGTTTAGGGTGCTGCGCGGAAAGTTTGACTGATGATGAAAGCTCCTCCTTGAGCAATTGCGATCAGGAGGAGACTGGTGGGGACGACGACGACAGCGAGGCCCCGGTCGTCAAGCACGAAGGTGATGACCTGGACTCTAACTGAACGCCGGTTGCACTGTCACCGCCAGCCAGGCACCGACAACACCATCATCTGCACCTGGCCCTCTCCCTGGCAGAGCGATTTGCTGGGGGTGCCAGGCATGGATGCCTTCGCCTCCTCTAGCTGGACCCCGACAGGCTTCCTCGTGGACTTCGGCTTCGTCTTCCCTATCGGTGTCCCTCCTACCGCGTTCCTTTGGTCCTGGCGGGGTTGAGCAGGGCATCACCTAGCCGCTCCTTTCATCTGTCATCTTCACCCTTCCTGCTGGGGCGTCACCCTCCCGATCTTGTCAAGCTGTGTCTCGCAGGCCTGACGGGGTCAGGCTGGGCTTCTGCCCATGTGCTCCTTTGCCCTCTTTACCTCCCACTGTAACTCCTAGGAGGAGAGGGACAAGAAACGCATTACGGGTCACTTATCTTTTTTATATCAAAAGATGTAGGTACTTGTCAAATTTTAATCAAAATTATGCAACCCTTTGCCCATGCTTTGTACTTATTCATATATGTAAATCTTAGAAAAAGAACTCGTTGTGGGATTCTGTGCATGTATTAAAACACGCTGAAGGCGAACCTTTGATTACTCCTTAGTAAACAAAAATCTTCTCGGCAAGGCATCTTTGTCGGCCTTTGGTGCGAGCAAAGGTCGACCCCTTGCCAACCTCACTCCCATGCGTAACTATGACTAAACTTGTCGAGTGAACTCGAGTCAAGGATAGGAATACAAATGGTAGAGGTGGCTAGGTTTCCTTACAAATAAGTAGCTTACCGAAGTACCACATGGAGACGAAAGAACATAATGAGGAGTACTTATCTCTCTTTGTTGTCCTTCTTATCATCTTGGATAAGGGATGGTTGCTGGGGGATTAGTACATGGCCTTGTGTTCATCCCTCTTCCTGGGGTCAATCGAAGCCTTTCTGCTGCTAAGACAGGGAAAAAGGGGAATATACATGGCACTACGTTGTATGTTGATGGATCTATTCAACAACTATTATGATAAAATGATGCTCGAATAAACATGAATGCATGCAGGTTTTATGAAAGAGCGCTTCGTTTTATTTGTCTTTGGACAGGGTCTTCGCCTGGCTTTGTACAAAGGGTTACAAGTCCAGGGGACTATGCTTGTACAAAACAGATTGCCGGGGCAAGGCCTGGCAACCGCGCCTTACGGGTAGATTGCAAAGATGCTCAATATTCCATGAGTTTTGCATAGGGATGCCATCTTCGGTCTCAAATGGACTGCGCCAGGTCTGGTGACACGTACTACCCGGTAAGGGCCTTCCCACTTTGGTGTCAACTTGTTTGAACCCTTGGCGGACTGAACGCGCCTAAGGACAAGGTCACCTTCCTCAAGGCTCCGGGCACGAACCCTACGGCTGTGGTAGCAACGCAGGGCTTGCTGGTATCGTGCACCACATACAACGGCCCAGAGACGATCTTCCTCGAGGAGCATGGCATCGTCATGCCGTAGCTGCTCTTCCTCTACTTCATCGTAGGCAAGTACCCGAGGTGATCCATATATGAGTTCCGCGGGGAGCACCGCTTCTGCACCATATACCAGGGAGAAGGGAGCCTGGCCAGTAGCTCGATTGGTGTCGTCCTGACTGACCAAAGAACCACCAGCAACTCATCAATCTAGCGCTTGCCGCATTTTCGCAGTCTATCAAAAGTTCTTGTCTTCAGTCCCCGCAGCACTTCAGCATTCATCCTTTTAGCATGTCCATTGCTCCTTGGGTGGGCAACGGAGGCAAAAGAGATCTTTCTACCAAGCTTCTGGATGTACTGCATGAAGGTGCGGCTTGTGAATTGGGTGGCATTGTCGATAATTACCCTACTGGGAACTCCAAAACGACACACCAGTCCCTTAAAGAACTTGATAGCTGACTACGCCATTGTCGGTGTCAAAACCAGCTGATCTCGGGTAGGGGGTCCCAAACTGTGCGTCTGAGGATCGAAGGTAACAGGAGGCAGGGGACACGATGTTTACCCAGTTTCGGGCCCTCTTGATGGAGGTAATACCCTACTTCCTGCTTGATTGACTTTGATCAGTATAGGGGTAAAAAGAGTTGATCTACCTCGAGATCGTAATGGCTAAACCCTAGATGTCTAGCCTGTATGATTGTGATTGCCTCTATGGACTAAACCCTCCGGTTTATATAGACACCGGAGAGACCTAGGGTTATACAGAGCAGGTTTACAGAGAAAGGAATCTTCATATCCGAACACCAAACTTTCCATCCATGCAAAGGAGAGTCCCATCCGGACACGGGGGAAGTCTTCCATCTTGTATACTTACGGCCCACCAGTTCGGCCCATGTCACATAGCCCGTACGCCCGGGGACCCCCTAATCTAGGACTCCCGTAGTAGCCCTAAACCAGGCTTCAATGACAATTTGTCTGGCGCGCAGATTGTCTTCGGCATTGCAAGGCGGGTTCCTCCTCCGAATACTCCAAAGTAGTTGATCAAAAGAACTATATCCGGCTCTGTACAATAGTTACAACCCTGAACCACAAGGGCAAAACCCTGAACCATAGTTATATCTGGCCATGTCTTCTGACAGCTTTTTCAGCGAGGCATTGTATTCCGTTTTTATTGTTAATTCGAACCGTTTTTTAGCCTCCCGCTTCGCGTTTCGAGACGCGGTTTTCATTAACACGTCATGTCGAAGCAGAGATCGTGTTCCCTTATTGTGGGATTCTCATCAATACGGTTTTGGGTAACCCAAATGTGCCGTTTACACGACGCCTTGGGAATAGGCGAGTCTTAAGGCTTGTGGGGGGACGCTCGACATTCACTGCCTTTATAAGTAGATAAGGATCCACCTTTTTACCTCACGCCTTCTTCTTCCTCAGCCCATCCGTCCTCAAGCTCCAACACCCAATCTATCCTATAACACAGGGCTGGACAAAGAAGGCGGAGCGGATCAGATGTCCAGCTCCATTGCCCGAAAACCCAGCGAATCCTCTTTTAATGAAGATGCTGGTCCCGGCGCCCTATCAAGCGCTGGAGAAAACGGTCCCGAAGAAGAGCAAGGAAGCAAAAGATGGCCTCCCTTGCAAAGGTACTTCGGACAGGGCATCCGGAGAGAACGAAACCCATTCCTCCGAGGAGGATGAAGGCGAGGAGGAGGAGGAATAAGAGGAAGCCGAGAACACCCTTTCCCCAAAGGGGAAGAAGAAGAAGAAGAGGGCGGCCTCCGAAGAACCGGAGGTGGAGGCGCCCAAAAGGGGAAAAATATCCCTTCCAGACGGCTCGGATTCAGATGCCGAGGCCATCCCCAAGTGGCGCCCCAGGCCTAAGCCCCTTGCCGAATCGTGAGTATCCGAAGATGCCGTACATAAGTCCGGTTTTGATGAGTATGGTATTAACGTTTTGAATGGTGCAGGCCGGCCCACGATCTTCCCCAACAATCATCGGAGGGGAACTCCTTAGATCCAAGGATGATGGAGAGCGAGTCACTTTCGCGTGCCTCCCCGCTTCCTGCCAAGGATGACACCGTGGTGTTGTCCCGAAGGGCCTCTCCGGGGCACGAGGCGGTACAGGAAGCCGCCAAAACAGCGCTAGAAGGTAACACTTTGGTTGCCGAAAACACGAGGGTAACAATCCCCTCGAGGGCTAACGGCGAGGGTCTAGACCAGTCCGACCATCAGCCGGACACTACTCCGCAAACCCAAATGGCTCCGGAGCCGAACAAGCGATCCTCCTTGGGGGAGGGGGGAGTGCCAACTCCCGCGGCAACCTCCTCTAGTCCGGAGGCGCCGAATACACTGATGGAGGCACTACAACGAGCTTCCATCGTGGAGGAGCACCGCACCCTGATGGGTGTGGTAGTTGAGAAGGTTCAGTCTGCTAAGAACGGACTGAACAAGGCGTTTGCCAGCCTGTTAACAGGCTTCGAGGTATGCAATGTAATATTCCTGACCGCTTTTCATATGAAAAGATGTATGTGTATAGATAGTAGCCATTGAGACTCTGATCGTCCCTGCTGTTAATAAAAAGGAGGCGGACACAGGATCAATAATTTTTGCAGGAGCTAATGTACTTCCATATGTTGAAATGTAGGCTTCTCTGTTAGCGGCGACCTCCCAGGCCGCTGAGGTATCCGAACTTAAGCGTCAGCTGGGACTGGCCGACGAGGATCTCGTCCGCATCAATAAGGGTTTTGATGAGGCGCAGGGTATGTTTTTAAAATGTTTCGTTCAGGCCCGTACCTCTGGAGTTTAAAGCTCATGCGCTGCTATGTGCATGGTTGCAGGTAGCGCAGCTGCGGTTGAGGCCCTTAGGGGTGAACTTGCCCAGGCCAAAGAGGCAAGGGTGAACAAGGCGGCCGCTGAGAAAGCGGCCGAGGACTTGAAGTCCGAACAGGTTGTCCGTTGTCGGTACAAGGAGCGGGTAGCCGAAGTAAGAAGGCGCTCAAGGATGCCGCCGACAAGTATAAGTCCCTGGAGGAGAAGAGTAAAGCCCAGGAGACCGACCTCGCTGAGGCCCTTAAAGAGGCCGAGGTGGCGCGGGCCGAATTCCAAGCGGTGCTTGAGGAGATGAAGCAAGCCAGACAAGTAGCGGCTGGTAAGCCCCTTCTTCTATAGATAAATTCGGCAATCAATCGCATGTTTTACTCACGCAACTGTGGGGTGCCCTAGATGTCCTTGTGGATCTTCCGGAGAGCGCTGTTGATGCCGCATGGATTTTCCAAGCCCAGGAGGGGCATTCAACGGAGAATCGATTCTGGAGCTAGTTCGTGGCGCGGGAGCGCCCCGCACTGCTAAATGACCAGATGGCGCAGTGGGCCGAGCTGCATAGGATGTCCGACGCAGCTATGAGGGACATCATAGTCCGGCTGTGGCCGACCGAACCCGTCCCGAGCAGCTATTTTGGCCTAGTGCGGCGTCTTGTTGACGCCCTGCCCCGTATTGACGCGGTTAAGCGGTCGTCGTGTATAGAAGGTGCGCGGCTGGCTTTCGCCCGTGTCAAGATGCACTGGGCCAAGATGAAGGCTGCCAGCATGGCCGTTGAAGGTCCTCCCGGAGACAAGATCCACCGTACGCCCGAGCGCTATTTCAAAGACGTCCTAGAAGGCGCCCGCTTAATAGAGGGACAATGCTCAAAGGATATCTTGTTCGAATGAACTTGTCTGGATGCCTGGATGTTTATATGAACCAAAGCTTTGTAATATATTTATATTGCTTGTCTTTAAAAGTGTTATTCCTCCTGTGCGGCCGATGTATACCTGAGAGTTTACCAGTCGTCAGCTTCAGCCCCCACGTAGGTACTACCGGGTGTTCGGAGTAGCACATGACCGCACGTTAACCCAACGTCTTGGTCCGTAAAGGAGGTGTCAATGCAGCGAACGAGGCAAGTAGACTATGTGGCTTTACCACTCTCACTTAGCGATAGGAGTTTGACGATGGGGTTGTAAGATAGCCCCTGGTGCGTATGCGGCTTTTGAGCTTAGATGCCTTTAGACGCGTGACTGAACAAAGTCAGACCTTCGTGTAATACGGAAGAAATTGCTAGAGATTTATTACGTCACCGAGTTGCTGACCGGCTCTCGCGGCATCACGACAGTCAGTTTTCGGCTTTCTCTACTGAGGTGATTAACCGGGCCAGCCGAAAACACAATTGCAGTAGTTCTCCTTTTACTACCTTAGCCGAAAACGGAACGTAAGGTAGCAAGCATAGGAGCCGGGCAACCCAACTATTGACCAAAGACGTGATTCGGAGCCGATGCATATAGTGCATTATTCGGGACGCCGAAGTGTACTCTGAAAGTGTTCGGACTTTCTATTGCTGAAGATAGATATATGACTTGAATAGAGCCCCTGGCGATTTAAGTCGTACCAAGGCGTTTATGCCAATTTGAACATAAAGTGTGAAAACAGAAAGAAAGGCCAATACCAAACAAGGCCGGGCGAAACTGTTTGCATTATAATCTGATTGGTACGTCAAAACGTATTGTTATAGAAGATGCAATAAGCATCACGGCTATTTTACATGCCGAGAACAAGGGGAAGCTGTATACAGGTGATACAGGCGGGGTGTCCCGATCTTTCGATGAGATGATAACTATCGATTTGGTGGAGATGACTTTGATGATCCGACTACAAACATGCACGACGTTGCGCCTTAGCAATCACTAAACCAACTCCAAGAGGTTATTGACGACACCGGAGCATGATCAACCTGACCATGAAGGTCTATTCCTGCAAGCAATCGAAAAACAAGCAAGAATATGATAAAGCAATCTTAATATTGTGAATATATATGAAGTATTGATAAAGGAGGGGATCCGAAAGTGGTCTTGGTCTGGTCGTTGGACACAAACGAAATACATGAAGTTGCAATGGCTAACTTTTAAGTAAACAAATCCAAAGGAAAAAGCTACTAGATGGATCTAGTTATATAGGAGCAAGGGGTGGCGGCCAAGGAGGTGGAAGGACGTCCCAAGGCAGCCTAAAACTAACCCTAGGTCGTACAAGGCTCATGGGCCCAAGTGGAGGTGATGCAACACCTTTGGACTTGTTGTTTGACTCGGATTCTGCTGCAGCGTCAGATTGTTTCATCGATATCTCAACGCTCCGGATAAATTTGAAGGTGAATCCAATTGGGTTGGAAAGAGCATGAAATCTACTTTCCAATGAAAAACTGGAATAAACTGTATACGTGAACTTCGGAGGGCAAAAAGACCTATTTAAAAGCCTATTTTGGGACGCCAAATATTGAACTAGCTTTTGCAACTATTCAGATGCGGCTCGTTGCTAGCTTTATTTGAGTACTTATGGAGCCAAAATGGACTTTGTATGAAAAAGATATGCCTGTTTCACTGAACACTACGCAAAATAGATCCAATCCGAATTCAGGCACGAGATTGATTCTAGATAGATCCGAAATTTCTTTTTTTCTTCTCTTTTTTTATCTCACTTTTTTTCTTTTTCTTTTTCTCCTTTTTGACTTTTTTTAACCTTTTTCTCTTTTTTTTCTCTCTGCCTTTTTTCTCTCCCTCTTTCCAAGACAAACTAGATAAGATGTAGATTGGATCAAGCGAAGATGTGAACGACCTCTACTATGATTCTGACAATGAACTATTGGTAGCACGTGGTGGAAATTGATGGATGGTGTGGTGGACAGCGGAAGGGATAACGATGCAGCAGCGATGTGACTAATGTGAACAGAACTCGAAACTCTAAACGAACTGGACACTAAGACCATCAACTCGACACGACGATGCAACCGATAGTTCAATAATGCAAACAATGAAAAGAAAATTGCAAAGGCTCAGACTGGCTAGGACAAAGGATGAATAGATCTAATTTTTTGTGGCTTTTTCTTGGACAATAGGTAAGAAAATAAATCTAATCTAGGGATAACTAGAAATTCTCACCTAGCAACCTGAAAACTGATACCACTTGATAGAGGTGGGGTGTCCTGATCTTTGGATGAGATGATAACTATCGATTTGGTGGAGATGACTTTGATGATCCGACTACAAACATGCACAATGTTGCGCCTTAGCAATCGCTAAACCAACTCCGAGAGGTTATTGACCACGCGGGAGCACGATCAACGTGACCACGAAGGTCTATTCCTGCAAGCAATCGAAAAACAAGCAAGAGTATGATAAAGCAATCTGAATATTGCGAATATATATGAAGTATTGGTAAAGGTGGGGATCCGAAAGCGGTCTTGGTCTGGTCGTTGGAAACAAGCGAAGTACACGAAGTTGCAATGGCTAACTTTTAACTAAACAAATTCCAAGGAAAAAGCTACTAGATGGATCTAGTTATATAGGAGCAAGGGGTGGCAGCCAAGGAGGTGGAAGGACGTCCCAAGGCAGCCTAAAACTAACCTAGGTCATACAAGGCTCATGGGCCCAAGTGGAGGTGATGCAACACCATTGGACTTGTTGTTTGACTCGGATTCTGCTGCAGCGTCAGATTGTTTCGTCGATATCTCAACGCTCCGAATGAATTTGAAGGTGAATCCAATTGGGTTGGAAAGAGCACGAAATCTAATTTCCAGCAAAAAAAAGAATCACCCAATTCGGAGTCCGTATGAAAGAGTTGGCATTTTGAGTCAGGTATGCCTATGCAGTCCGAATTTGAATCCAAAATGTGAGAGACTTGGATTCTATCTTCTCTTGGCCCAAAAGTGACGCGAGAGGACTTTTTAAACAGAACCTAAACTTCTCATTTTCCTTATCTTCATACGTGGATTGTACAAATGTCCCATACACCTGCAATTAGACAAAACACAAAAGTGTGTGAAGTATTTTTGTTCTGGATAACATAAATAAATTATTGAATAGTTTGCACTAGAAATCACGTGATAAATATGCATGTATGCAATATTTTTGGTCGTATCCAAGGTAGTCATGTCCTCATCAACAGGTCCTAAATTTGAAAAGATGATCCAGAAGATCCTTTGGACATTCTGCCGCATGTCTGCGCCGCTTTTCACCTTGGTGTAGGATCCTTTGAGAGGATCAACAATCGAGTAGGTATAAGGGACCTAGAAGGGGGGGCCCTTGCTAGCTCCAGAAATCGATGTGAGCTGTAAGGAACCTGAAAAAATAAAAACAAGAAGAAAAAGGTGGAGCAATGTGTAGGTCCGGATAGGGTCAAGCCGTGTCGTGGACCCTATGTTTAGCAGGCCTTCGTCTTTGCCCATGGAATTTTTAACACGTAGTTATGTACTCGCGGTATGTATGCCGCTATCAGGCTAGGGCATTGGCGGAGGCCGAATTGTTAATCTAGCTCTAGATGAGCCGGACCGTCGCTCTGCAGGGTAGACCGGACTCGTTTGACAGTGTCCGGGGGCTTGACTGCCAGTGTGGATTTCGGCTTAGCGAGGCCACCCTGCACATCGGCCGCGAGGGCCACGGTATGCTCCTCTGTACGAAGGGAGCGCTCCATGTTTCTGTTGACTTTTATAACGCCACGTGGTCCAGGCATCTTGAGCTTAAGATAAGCTTAGTGCGGGACTGCATTGAAGCGGGCGAAAGCTGTACGTCCGAGTAGTGCGTGATAGCCACTTCGGAACAGGACAATGTCGAAGATCAGGTCTTCGCTCCTGAAGTTATCCGGTGAGCCAAAGACAACCTCCAGCATTATGGATCCTGTGCAACAGGTCTCTACACCGGGTATTACCCCTTTGAAGGTGGATTTGGTGGGCTTGATTCTTGATGGATGAATGCCCATTTTATGGACGGTGTCCTGATAGAGCAAATTGAGACTGCTGCCGCCGTCCATAAGGACTCGCGTGACGTGGAATCCATCAATAATTGAATCCAGGACCAATGCAGCCGAAGCCCCATGACGGATACTGGTCGGATGGTCTTTTCGATCAAAGGTGATCGGACAAGCTGACCACGGATTAAATTTCGGGGCAACTGGCTCTATGGCGTAGACGTCCCTTAACGCGCGTTTGCGTTCCGGCTTGGGGATATGAGTAACGTAGATCATGTTCACCGTCTTGACCTCCGGGGGAAATTTCTTCTGTCCCCCCGTGTTCGGTGGGCGAGGCTCTTCATCGTCGTCCTCGCTGGGCGGCCCTTTCCCCTTGTGTTCGGTGTTGAGCTTGCCGGCCTGTGTAAAGACCCAACACTTTCACTTGGTATGATTGGCAGGTTTATCGGGGGTGCCATGAATCTAGCAAGGCCGATCGAGTATTCTGTCCAGACTACATGGACCATCTCTATTTCCTTTGAATGGTTTCTTCCGCTGACCGGGTTTAGAGCCGCTGAATCCGGCATTGACCGTCGTGTCTTCGGTATCTTGGTTGATGCTTCGGCGCTTGTGTTTATTGCGTCGTGGCTTGCCATTGCCATCCCTGGCTTCGGAAGTGCCAGGGTCGCTGGTGCTATTGCTTCTATGAGCCAGCCATCTATCTTCTCCCGCGCAAAAGCGGGTCATGAGTGCGGTAAGGGCTGCCATGGACTTTGGCTTTTCTTGGCCGAGGTGTCGGGCGAGCCACTCATCTCGGACGCTGTGTTTAAAGGCTGCGAGGGCTTCGGCGTCCGGACAATCTACAATTTGGTTCTTTTTAATCAAGAACCTGGTCCAAAGTTTTCGGGCTGATTCTCTGGGCTGCTGGACTATGTGACTAAGGTCATCGGCGTCTGGAGGACGAACATAAGTACCTTGGAAGTTGTCTCTAAAGGCGTCCTCCAAGTCTTCCCAGCTTCCAATAGAGTTTTCTGGGAGGCTGTTCCGCCAGTGCCGTGCTGGCCCCTTGAGTTTTGGGGGCAGGTACTTGATGGCATGGAGGTCGTCACCGCGGGCCATGTGAATGTGGAGAAGAAAGTCTTCGATACATACTGCAGGATCCGTCGTACCATCATATGATTTGATGTTCACGGGTTTAAATCCTTCGGGGAATTGGTGCTCCATAACCTCATCGGTGAAGCATAAGGGATGTGCGGCGCCTCTGTATCGAGCGATGTAGCGGCGCAGTTCAGATGAAGGCCGAATGCGGTTCTCAGCTCGAGTGAGGTTGTGCCTATCACGCCAGGCCTGATGGTCGTCCTCTCGTGTCAGAGCACACCCCCTTGACCCATAGATTGATCTTGTCTGACCGGCTCTACTCTCCAGGTCCTTGCGTAGGTCATAGGTATAGCCCGGGGCCGCTACCTCCCTGCCTCGGCGGCAGGGTGGCACGGGTTGGTGTTCAGCGTTGGTATCCGGTATGTCCCATCCATGTGGTGGTCGATCGGGTTCGTCAGCCATTTTGTGCTTTGGCGGTATTGGCTCAAGGGCCTCGTCGTCAAATTGAGGTAGTAGCTTACGCTTCGGGTAACTCTTGGTTGGGCGTTCGAGGTCGTATTCCTCGGCTGCCAGGACATTAGTCGATCTGTCATTGAGTATATCCTGTTCAGCTTGAAGCTGCAGCTGATTCTTTTTCAGGCTTCTCGCAGTATTAGCCTGCGCTTAAAGCGCTCTTGCTCGAGGGGCTCATTCGGCATGATAAAGTTTATGTCGCCGAGGCTCACATCCTCTTCGGAGATCGGTAAGTAGTTACTATCCTCCGAGTCCTCATTCCTGATTGGATCATCGGGGTTAACTTGCCCGTCCTCCAAATCATCATGTTCTAATGTTGGCTCGACAGGGGCTTCAGGGTCTTCGCCGTTATCCGAAGTGTTATTGTCTTCGGTGCCGGTATTGTTGTCTTTTTCGCGACGCGATTTTGAGCGGCGCCGCTGATGTCGACGCTTTGGAGGTGCTTCGGCAGGCTTGTCCTCAACCGGATCCTCGTCATCCTCTTTGGGTGTATCCACCATGTATACGTCGTATGTAGAGGTGGCTGTCCAACGTCCGGTAAACGGAGGGTTTTGGCCTTGATCGTCGTCCATACCGTCGATGTCGTCGGTTAGATCTTCGAAAGTGGCTATGAAGTGGGTGGTGGGTTGGACGTAAAATTCCCCGCTCTCAGCCCCTAGTCCGGGATGGGCGTAATTCGGAAGCGATTCCTCTGTAATGGTGAGGGATCACATTAAGTCCAGGGCCTCAATTGGGAGCGAGGTTTGGATAGAGAGGTGAGAGTCTGCCGGGCCGGCCAGGGTGAGGCCCTCCTGGCCGCACCCACTTATCGCGGACCTCGAGAATTCGGATTCAGAGTCCGAGGGAGAGTCCGGCGCTTTAGCGACAGGGGGAGTTTGGTTCGTCTTTGAGTTTACTGATGACGCCGTCCCCTCCGGTTCTCCGGTAGCGAGTTCCATAATTGCAGAGAGTCCGATGGGCTCTAAATTCCCGTCTTCGGACCCGGTGGTCCGCTCTAGATCTAAGGTCAGAGCGGCGGTCGTGGCCGTGAATCTTTCGAAGATCAAGTCTCCTCGGATATCGGCGACATAATTTAGGTTCCCGAAACTGATCTGATGACCAGGGGCATAGCTATCGCTCTGCTCGAGGTGGCCAATCGAGTTGGCACGTAGTGTGAAGCCGCTGAATATGAAGATTTAACTGGGGAGGAAAGTCTCCCCCGAAACAACATCATTGTGGATGATTGAATGAGCCATCGAACCTTCTGTCGAGAACACAGAGGAACTCTCAATGAAAGCAGCAATGCCGGTGTGAAAACCGGCCGATCTCGGGTAGGGGGTCCCGAACTGTGCGTTTGAGGCTCGAAGGTAACAGGAGGCAGGGGACACGACATTTACCCAGGTTCAGGCCCTCTTGATGGAGCTAATACCCTACTTTCTGCTTGATTGACTTTGATGAGTATAGGGGTTACAAGAGTTGATCTACCTCGAGATCGTAATCGCTAAACCCTAGATGTCTAGCCTGTATGATTTTGATTGCCTCTACGGACTAAACCCTCCGGTTTATATAGAGACCGGAGAGACCTAGGGTTATATAGAGTCGGTTTACAGAGAAAGGAATCTTCATATCCGAATGCCAAGCTTTCCATACACGCAAAGGAGAGTCCCATCCGGACACGGGGGGAAGCCTTCCATCTTGTATATTTACGGCCCACCAGTCCGGGCCATGTCACATAGCCCGTACGCCCGGGGACCCCCTAATCCAGGACTCCCTCAGCCGTCACCTTTCTCACTAGTTCCACTTCGGGCCACTTTATAAACTTGTCGATTGCCACATACAAGAATTCAAAGCCCGCGGTAGCACGGGAGAAGGGGACAAAGATGTTGAGCCCGAGACTGCGAAGGGCCAGGACAAAGGGGTGGTCTGTAAGGCTTGGGTTGGCTAATGGATATTCTTGGTGTGGAACTAGCATGCTTCACACTTGGTGACGAGCTCAGTTGCATCCCGAAGGCCGATGGGCCAATAGGATCCTTGTCGGAAAGCTTTCCCCACAATCGTCCTTGATCCCATATGCGAACCACACACACCTCATATATCTCTACCAACAACATTAGTCCATCTTCTTGACTGATACACTTCAGCTTCATGTCATTGGGCCTCTTTCTGTACAGAATGTTGTCCATAAACTGATACATACTCGACTGTCGGGCCACCTTTTCAGACTCTTCTGGGTCATCGGGAAGTTCCCCAGTTTGCAAGAATCGGACTATGTGTTGTGCCCATGTCGGAGCTTGGGGCTCGACGACAAGGACTAGAGGCGTCTCTTCGGCTATGGGAGCGCTTTCTTCATCGACAGGAACTTGGGATTCTGATACGTCCATTTTGCATCATGTTTTCTTACTGTTATTTATGATGTGTTTATGCATAATAATGCTTTTTGGAGTAATTCTAATGCCTTTTCTCTCATAATTTGCAAGGTACACACAAAGAGGGAGAATTCCGGCAGCTGGAAATCTGGACCTGGAAAAGCTACGTCAGGCTACCTATTCTGCACAATTCCAAACAGGCTGAAACTTCACGAAGAATTTTTATGGAATATATGATGAATATTGGAGCAAATAAGTACCAGAGGAGGCCCACCAGGTGGGCACAACCCACCTAGGCGCACCAGGGAGCCCAGGCGCGCCCTCTGTTTCCCATCTTCTGCTATATAGGTCATTTTGACCTAGAAAAAATAAGGGGAGGAATTTCGGGACAGAGCGCTGCCGTCTCGTGGCGGAACTTGGGTAGGAGCACTTTTGCCCTCCGGCAGAGCGATTCCACCGGGGGAACTTCCCTCCCGGAGGGGGAAATCATCGTCATCATCATCACCAACAACTCTCCCATCTTGGGGAGGGCAATCTCCATCAACATCTTCAACAGCACCATCTCATCTCAAACCCTAGTTCATCTCTTGTGTTCAATCTTGTTACCGGAACTATAGATTGGTGCTTGTGGGTGACTAGTAGTGTTGATTACATCTTGTAGTTGATTACTATATGGTTTATTTGGTGGAAGATTATATGTTCAGATCCAATATGCTATTTAATACCCCTCTGATCTTGAGCATGATTATCATTTGTGAGTAGTTACTTTTTTTTGTTGAGGTCACGGGAGAAATCATGTTGCAAGTAATCATGTGAACTTGATATGTGTTCGATATTTTCATAGTATGTATGTTGTGATTCCCTTAGTGGTGTCATCTGAACGTCGACTACATGACACTTCACCATATTTGGGCCTAAGGTAATGCATTGTGGAGTAGCAATTAGATGATGGGTTGCGAGAGTGACAGAAGCTTAAACCCCAGTTTATGTGCTATGCCGTGAGGGACCGATTGGATCCAAAAGTTTAATGCTATGGTTAGAATTTATTCTTAATACTTTTCTCATAGTTGCGGATGCTTGCGGGAGGGTTAATAATAAGTAGGAGGTTTATTCAAGTAAGAACAACACCTAAGCACCTGTCCACCCACATATCAAATTATCAAAGTAGCGAACACGAATCAAACCAACATGGTGAAAGTGACTAGATGAAATTACCGTGTACCCTCAAGAATGCTTTGCTTATCATAAGAGACTGTTTTGCCTGTCCTTTGCCTCAAAAGGATTGGGATACCTTGCTGCACTTTTGCTACTATCATTGTTACTTGCTCGTTACAAATTATCTTGCTATCAAACTACTCTGTTACTTACAATTTCAGCACTTGCAGACATTACCTTGCTGAAAACCACTTGTCATTTCCTTCTGCTCCTCGTTGGGTTCGACACTCTTACTTATCAAAAAGAGCTACAATTGATCCCATATACTTGTGGGTCATCGGATACTGCTTGAGAACGTGGCACACCAGTCAGCGTAGGGTCTCCCCCGACAACTTTCCTACCAGCGGCTCCAGGGAGCTCTGTCAGGAACTGCTTGCCGGTGTTGAGCTTGCTTCTTTTTCTGGCCAAGGCTGACGGCGAAACTAATGGTTGGGTAAGGCGGAGTACAAAAGTGCCTGGTTCCTCAAAGAGCTTCTGCGCAACGCACTTTGACAGGTGATCAGCTATGCTATTTTCCATAGGAGGCGTGTGCTCTTTTTGCAGCTCATCAAAGTGCTCCTCCAGTTTCCTTACCTCTTCCACGTATGCCTCCATCAGCGGGCTTTGATAATATTTTTTCACCCGCTTCACGACAAGCCGGGAGTCGCTGCGTATGACCAACTTCTCGATTCCCAATTCAATAGCAACCCGAAGCCTGGCAAGGAGCCCCTCGTACTCTGCAGTGTTGTTGGTGGCATCTTCCCTGAGGAAATGCATCTGGATGACATATTTGAGGTGTTCTCCGGTGGGCCCGACAAGCAAGACCCCCGCGCCGGCACCTTGAAGTGAGAAAGCACCATCAAAATACATGATCCATTCCTTGGGAGCCTCCTTGCCGGGGAGGGCAGTTTCTACAAGTTCTTCATCAGGAGTTGGCATCCATTCCGCTATGAATTCCGCTCGTGCTCTGCTTTGGATAGTTGTCGTGCTTTCAAACTTCAAAGAAAAACTCGACAGCTCCAGAGCCAATTCTACTATCATGCCGGTGGCTTCGGGGTTCCTCAAGATCCGCTGTAGTGGGAGGCGAGTCACAACAGTGATCTCGTGGGCCTGAAAGTAATGGCGTAGCTTTCTTGAGGCCATTAGGAGGCCGAAGATCAGCTTTTAGACCCCAGAGTACCTTGATCTAGCTCCCTAGCTACAAAAGGGAGCTTACAAAGTAAACTGGCTGCTGCACCATTTTCTTTCTTGTCATCCCCTCCTGTTCCCCAGCGCTGATCTGTGGTGCCCCTTCGTCGTTACCGGCAGGTCTTGCTGGGGATAAAGTGGGCCCAACTCTGGCTAATTCTGCCGCAATAGCTTCTGCGTTCTCCACTTCCCTCTGTGTTACCAAGGCTGCACTAACCACTTGGTTTGTTGCCGCCAGATATAGCAGCAACGGCTCTTGTGGGTTGGGTGCGACCAAGGTTGGAACAGAGGAAAGGTAAGCCTTCAAATCCCGCAGCGCAGCCTCGGCCTCAGGAGTCCATTTTACCAGACCAGCCTTCTTCAAAATTTTGAAAAACGACAAGGCGCGCTCAACGGATTTGGAAATGAATCGGCTTAGTGCAGCAGCACAGCCAGTCAGGCGCCTCACATCCTTGACAGTCTTTGGGGCTTGGATCTGTTCTATTGCTCTGATCTTATCGGGGTTGGCTTCTATCCCCCGCTGAGACACGAAGAACCCGAGGAGCTTGCCAGAGGGAACACCAAACACACACTTCTCTAGATTAAGCTTCAAGTTGATCTTCCGCAGCTTTGCAAAGGTTTCTTCCAAATCCACAATGAGTGAAGACTTGTCCTTGGTTTTGACCACTATATCATCCATATATGCTTCAATATTTCTTTGCACCCGAGGCTCGAAACCAATCTGCACGGCCCTTGCGAATGTAGAACCAACATTCTTCAGCCCGAAAGGCATACAAACAAAGCAGTACGTGCCACACGGGGTGATAAAGGCAGTCTTTTCTTCTTCTTCCTTGGCCATGAAGATTTGGTGGTACCTAGAGTATGCGTCCAAAAAGGAAAGCAGATCACATCCAGATGTAGAATCAATGATTTGATCAGCGCGCGGCAAGGGGAAGGGATCCTTTGGACATGCCTTTTTTGGGTCGGTGAAGTCGATACAAAGTCTCCACTTCCCGTTAGCCTTGTGCACTACCACTGGATTAGCTAACCAAGTTGGATGCAATACTCCTCGGAACAACCCTGCAGCTTCTAGTTTCTTGATCTCTTCAGCAATGAACTATTATCTTTTCAGGGCCTGCTTCCAGCCTTTTTGCTTGATGGGGTGGGCATGAGGACAGACAACAAGGTGATGCTCGATTACCCCCTAGGAACACCGGGGATGTCAGATGGCTGCCAGGCAAACACATCGACATTCGCCCGCAAGAAGGTAATGAGCGCGCTTTCCTATTTGTCGTCAAGGGTAGCATTAATGGTGAAGGTACCATCAGTGCCATCCTGTCGCGCCAGAAATTTCTTGGTTGCCGGGGGAGCAACCTTGGACCTCTTGCTTGTTGAACTTTCCGGCAAGTCACTGCTGGGTGTCGCGTACTCCAAAGAGACGCGCTTCCCGGGGTATTTATCTGGGCGCTTTTCGGTCCTTTTGACCTTCTTCTCCTTTTCGGCGGGAGCTGAGGGCCGAGTTGCCTCTACTGCGACCGCGTCTCTGTACATCTTATCTACACAGATAACTGCATCTTTCTTGTCAGACAGGATAGTGATGACTCCCATGGGACCAGGCACCTTGAAAGTATTGTAGGCATAGTGGGATGCCGCCATGAACTTGGCCAGAGTTGGTCAACCAAGAACTCCGTTGAATGGCAGGGGAAGTTCAACAACATCAAACACAATATTTTCTGTCCTGAAGTTGATTTCCCCGCCAAATGTCACCGACAAGGTAATCTTTCCCTTCGGCTGGCTCCTCCCTTGGCTGATCCCTTGAAAAGTGCCAGTTTCCTTTAGATCTTAGTCCGAAATCTGAAGTATCTTCAGCACATCGGGAGAAATCAAGTGCAAGCCTGCCCCGTCGTCAACCAACATCTTAGTGACCTTGAGGTTACGGATTTTTGGTGAAACCAACAATGGCAAACATCCTACCGCAGTGGTGCGGTCTGGATGATCCTCAATGTCAAAGATGATGGGCGTGCGAGACCACTTGAGCGGCTCCTGAGCGCTTGCTACGGCTCCACCACTTTGGCCTCACATGCCCACTGGTTGAGCTAGCGGTGAGAGGAGTGCAAAGATGCACCTCCGTCGATGCACATCGCCTCGGTAGCTTTCTGGAACTCTTGTTTGCTGGTATCTTCTTCTTCTTCATTGTCACCTTCACCTTCTTTCTGCTCACGGCCACTGGCGGGTTTTTCTTTCTGCTGATCAGGCTTGCCGCGGTGTCCATTACGACCACTGCGGCCCTTCCTGCCAGTTCCGTTCTGGTTTCTCTCTTTGTCGCATCTTTCATATCAAGCTTTCTGCTTCTCCACCATCTGCTCAACTTGCTTGCAATCTTGGAGATCATGATCCTTGGTTCTATGGATCTTGCAGTATGGCCCGCCAGACTTGCTGGTTTTATTTGCAGCGGCTGCCGCCTGGCAGTCAGTGCACATGGCAGCTTCCTTGTCGGGCGTCTCAGTTTTTGCCTTCTTGTCGGTGCTAAGGTCACTAGCACTCTCGACAACCATCACTGCCTTCTCCTTCCGCTTCTTGCTACACTTCTTGTTCTTCTTCCCGAGAGTGGCACCATCGTCGTCATCTTCCAAATCGACTTCGACACCAGCCTCTTTCCTAGGAAGTTTTCTCCCTTCTTCAGCATGGGCGCACTTATCCGCCATCGTGTAAAGTTCGCTGTCAGTCTTGGGCAACCGAACATTCATCTTAGCCCGCATTCTGCGATTGCCCATGTTTGTTTGAAACACAACAATCACAACTGCCGGGTGTATCTTTGGAATATTGTGGTGCACTCGACTGAACCTTTGCAGATACTAGCGTAAACTTTCTCCTTCTTTCTGCAGGAGGGTTTGCAGATGACTGGGCCACCCCGGTTCCTGATGGCCGCCCGTGAAGGCACCCACGGATTCGTTGCACAGGTCGGCCCTAGAGGAGATGGAGTCCTCCGGCAGGTGCATCAGCTAGGACCTCACATTTGTCTTGAGGGCCAGCGGGAATTAGTTGGTGAGCACCATTTCATCCCTTCCCCCAGCAGCTTGGACGACGATCGTATAGATGCCCAAAAACCCAGTCGGGTTCAGTTTTCGGTCATACTTCTCTGGCAAGTCAGGCTTGAAGGTGCGAGATGATGGCCACTAGACTTGCCGTAGCTCGTGTGTTAAGGCCGGGCACCCCTTCTCATAAGGTAGGTACCCGCCAGTACTGGGCGCGGGTTTGTCGACATCAGCCCCACTGTGCCTATCTAATTGATGGCACGTCTCGCAACGTCGCTCAATGGTGACACCGGCTTCCTGCTTCTTCCTTTCCCTCAACACATGACGTTGGTCCCGCCGGAGTTGTGGATCAGATGAGGCCATCGATGCCTCATCATGATCATCATCAGTTGGTGGTCGCTTAGTTTGCCGTGGGTGCCCTTGGGAGAGCTGCTGCGATGGGTATTGTACCGTGGGTGCGGCCCTCCCATCTTGACCATTGGTGGGAGTCGCCGGCGTCGCCTGCGGGCGCCGTGACGGTTCCGTGCAGGGTGGCTTGTTGATCTTAGAGAACCCAAGGAGACTCTGAATGGTAGCTCTCCATTCGTCCATCCCGTCTGCTGCTGGAGGGAAATCTAGCAGCAGCTGAGCTCTAGCTACTGCTTCGGCCGCCGTTTCTGGCATGGCGTGGGAGGCAGAGCGCGACACTGCTCGACCTCCGGATGAACAAGATGGAGCACCATCAAGCTCTCGCCACCTCAGGCCATTTGCCATAGGAACTTGACGAGACTGGGGCTAGGGCTGTTCTTGGCGAACACGCTCGTGGTCAGCCCGGCCCTTCCCATGCGGACGTGCCCACTGGGGGTCGACGGCGCCGTTGGGAGTGTTGCTGCGCTCACCCACCGTAGGATGGAACGCATGCCCCGTCTCCGCCCCTCCAGGTAGTGCGGCCAATGGATTTTGGCCCGCATCGGAGCGGGCGTTGACGTTGCACTGATCGAGCTCGCCGGTGGGACGAGCGGAGGGGAGCTAAGCATCTCCATGGACCGTTCCGGCGGGAGTTTGAGCGTCTACATGCTGAAGGGGCCGGGCCGCGCCCGCGACTCTAGCCTCTGCCCCTGCCGCGGGAGTGTTAGTGGCACCACTCGTCTCACCGACTCCGCCTGTCGCAGCTGCGGTGCCCGTGGCGCCCGCAGCTGCTGGCAACGAAGCCTTTGAGGAAGAATGATGCGCTCCAGCTCCGCCTCTCTTCTTAGGAGCCATGAAAGATATAGGTCGACGAAGATTGATGTGCTGGTCACTACTTCAGGTTTGCACAAGCGACGCCTCCTACCTGGCGTGCCAAAGTTGTCAGTCTGGAAACACAATCACCTATGGGCCAGGGGTGCCCCTTTGTGGTTCGGCATGGGGCCGGCTGCGTTGCATAAAGAGCAGAAGCGGTGGTGGTACCACGGCGATGGACAACTCATTTTTACCCATGTCCGGGCCGCTTTGCAGCGTAAAACCCTACTCCTCCTTGGGTGGATTGATCTTGTGTGAGAAGAGGGCGCATAATGCACTAGCCCGGCAAGGGTGCCTTGGGAGTGCAGTCACGCGCGTACAACTGTTGGGGGTGGAAGTGTTCGAACCTCTTTCTAGGTTGCCTCAGGCTTCTTTTATAGGTTAAGGGGCGACCACAGTGGAAAAATAGTCATTTCGGTATGATTAGATAGCTGACAGTGCTATCATACCTAACTCTGCCAGTTAGGACAAAGTGCATTAAATGCACTACTAGGTGTCAAGCTGGTGTTGCAGCCCGGCAAGCCTGCCACGCCGCTTATCTGCCTCTTCCCATTAGTGTGACACGTCTCATGGACATGTGTCAACAAAGCTAACCCCTTCTCCTTGATGCTGCCACATGCTCGATAGGATCCACTTGGTAACTTAACACCTTGACACCACACTGATTAGTGACTTGGGTGCCATAAGGTGGAGCGGTGGCATCTTGGTGAAGATTTCCTTGCCAAAGGAGCTTGGCGGGATTCGATCTTATTAATGGATTTCGAAAAAGATCTAAGCTTGAGGGAATTGATACGTCCATTTTGCATCATGTTTTCCTATTGTTATTTATATTGTTTTTATGTATAATAATGCTTTTTGGAGTAATTCTAATGCCCTTTCTCTCATAATATGCAAGGTACACACAAAGAGGTAGAATACTGACAACTGGAATTTTGGACCTGAAAAAGCTATGTCAGGCTACCTATTCTGCACAACTCCAAATGAGCCAAAACTTGATGGAGATTTTTATGGAATGTATAAGAAATACTGGAGCCAATAAGTACCAGAGGGGGCCCACCAAGTGGGCACAACCCACCTGGGCGCGCCAGGGAGCCCAGGCGTGCCCTGGTGGCTTATGCCCTCCTCGGCCCACCTCCGGTGCCCCTCTTCTGCTATATAAGTCATTTTGACCTAGAAAAATAAGGAGAGGACTTTGGGGACGAAGCGCCGCCTTCTCAAGGCGGAACTTGGGTAGGAGTACTTTTGCCCTCCGGTGGAGCGATTTCACCGAGGCAACTTCCCTTCCGGAGGGGGAAATCATCGTCATCATCATCGCCAACAACTCTCCCATCTTGGGACGGAAATCTCCATCAACATCTTCAACAACACCATCTCCTCTCAAACCCTAGTTCATCTCGTGTGTTCAATCTTTGTAACAAAACTATAGATTGGTACTTGTGGGTGACTAGTAGTGTTGATTACATCTTCTAGTTGATTACTATATGTTTTATTCGGTGGAAGATTATATTTTCAGATCCATTATGCTATTTATTACCCCTCTGATCATGAGCATGATTATCATTTGTGAGGAGTTACTTTTGTTCTTGAGGTCACGGGACAAATCTTGTCGCAAGTAATCATGTGAACTTGATATGTGTTTGATATTTTGATGATATGTATGTTGTGATTCCCTTAGTGGTGTCATGTGAACGTTGACTACATGACACTTCACCATATTCGGGTCTAAGGGAATGCATTGTGGAGCAGTTATTAGATGATGGGTTGTGAGAGTGACAGAAGCTTAAACCCTAGTTTACGCCCTATTCCGTAAGGGACACATTGGATCAAAAAGTTTAATGTTATGGTTTGAATTTATTCTTAATACTTTTCTCATAGTTACGGATGCTTGCGAGGGGGTTAATCATAAGTAGGAGGTTTGTGCAAGTAATAACGGCACCTAAGCACCGGTCCACCCACATATCAAATTATCAAAGTAGCGAACACAAATCAAACCAACATGGTGAAAATGACTAGTTGAAATTCCCGTATACCCTCAAGAACTCTTTTCTTACCATAAGAGATCATTTTGGCCTGTGCTTTGCCGCAAAAGGATTGGGCTACCTTGCTGCACTTTTGTTACTTATCATTTCTTGCTCGTTACAAATTATCTTGCTATCAAACTACTCGTTACTTACAATTTCAGTGCTTGCAGAGTATATCTTGCTGAAAACCACTTGTCATTTGCTTTTGCTCCTCGTTGGGTTCGACACTCTTACTTATCGAAAGGACTACGATTGATCCTATATACTTGTGGGTCATCATGGCGCAGGATCACCCCTCTGCAGTAGAGGTGACGGCTAGCTTGGGAGTACCAAAACGCTGCCGACACGATGTGGCTGTATATTGGTCTCCCCAATAATTTTTGATGGTGATGGAGCACAACTAGCTCATCTGGAAGCTCTTCAACAAGGGTTGTAACCACACCTTGCCGGAAATGGTGCTACCGCTGCGTAACAGCACTGCGAGGGATTCCATCTTGGCGATGATGCCCACGTGTAATGCCCAAGGCAATGAAAGCGCATGGGAGCAGCCTGAGGATGATATCGTGAATGAATGGTTCAAGAATCCGACGGAGATGCCCAGAAGAGAGGAAAATGACTTGATCTGTCCCACCAAAGATGATGAGTTGGAATATATCGCCGAGACGGCAAAAGCCGCAGGAGATGTTGAAGGCTCCTATGCAGCGGGCAGCGATACCGAAGGGGAAGAGGAGGAAGACACCGAAGAGCATGGAGGCAAGGAGCCCCCTGCTCCTCTTGAATCCAAAAGAACTGATGCGGCATCTAGCATTCCGAAGAGGCCTGCCCAGAAGAAACCGACACGCTCTGAATCGGCAAGAAGTGAGCTTTCCGGCATGGATGCACACCAAGACTATTGCCAAAATGATCCAATCGAGCCTGATCGGGGGTTGATCCTTGCCCTGGACTTTCATGGCCAATGTCATATCCATGTGGCATTGTTTGGTCTAACGAATGAAGTGGATCATTATCAGAGACCGAGGTCACCATTTGCCGCACTCTACAAGTTAGAAATATGGCCCACAACTGTTACACTCACACAACTTAACCACAAGTTAACCGAGTCTAAACCATCACCACAATGTATATGCTCAATCTAGTTTAGTATCTGGAATATTAAACGATAGTGGTATATAGCTCGAGAAACAGATCGAACTAATTTGTATAGTATATGTGCACCCAATCTCTAGTGTGTAGATATCTCGAGCAAGAACACACTCGTCTCCTTGAGCCCAAGATTAATGTCGCATACTTATCATTACATAAAAAGGAATTGATTAATGCACCAATTAATGGAAAGAGAAGAGAGGATTCAAGAGCTTCTATCAAAGAGCACTCGACAATGAAAAAACAACATTTCTCGATCGATTGGCCTTGTACCTTCTGAGACCGTCTTCTGTTGCCTTCCGAGTCAACACCCTTGCTCGATAGATCGATCTTATACCCACGCAATCATCTTTTGCAATGGCAGGCCGCCCGCTACTGGACCCGTTCGTCACGCTTCATCCTCCTGGACAGGCGTTAGAGCAGGCAGCTGGAGCGAGGGCCTCATTATATGCGGGCGACCTCAATTAATGCATGGCAGAGGGGCAGCTCTACGCCCTATTTTGCCAAGTCGCGCATGTGGCGTTTGTCCGTATCTATCGGGACGTCACTAGCAGATCGCTCGAGTACGGCTACATCAAATTCTATACTCAGGAGGATGGTGAGTGAACATGCAAAGACAACAAGACAACACTCACCATCTTCCCGAGTCTAAAAGTTCACGTAGATGTACTCGAGCTACCTGCCAATGATGTCCCGGTAGATACAAATGAATGACACATCACTACCTGGTAGAATAGGGCATAGAGTTGCCCCTCCACCATGCCTTGATCGAGGCCGCCCACATATAGTGAGTCCCTCGAGCAAGCCGCCGGCTCCAACGGCGGTCCAGGAGGGCACAATGTGACAACCGGGGCCAGTAGCGGGCGACCTGTCAATGCGGAAGATGGTTGTGTGGGTACATGATCAATCGATCGAGCAAGGGTGCCCACTCAGAAGGCAACTGAAGACACTCTCATAAGGTACATGATCAATCGATGGAGCAAGGGTACCGACTCACAAGGCAACTGAAGACACTCTCAAAAGGTACATGATCAATCGATCAAGCAAGGGTGTTTTTATAGGCGTCAAATGCTCTTGGATAGATGCTATCGAGTCCTATCTTTTCTTTTGAATTAATTGATTCATTAATCACTTCCTTTTTTATGTAATGATAAGTACTGGGCATTAATCTTGGTGTCAAGGAGATGAGTGTGTTTTTGCTGGAGATATCTACACGCTAGAGATTGGGGCCACATATACTATATGAATTAGTTCGATAAGTTTCCAGGGCCATATATCACTATCGTTTAATCTTCGAGATACTAAATTGGATAGAGCGTAGACACTATGGTGATGGCTTTGACTTGGTCAAGTTGTGCACTCCTAGTGTGTGGTGATATCTATTCATCTCAAAGACGACGGAGAGTGCAGGACAACATGATGGCGCTGGACCTGAAGCCGAAAGCTCAACCCCGGAACGCCATCTCTGCTACGTTGCTCTATACCTATTTTTGGTATTTTCATTTTGTTATTGTTTAGTTTGATCGTTATGCTCGACCTTAGCTTGAATTAAAAAAAGACAACCCAAATTTGGGCCTCTTATATGTGCCCATGATGCATCTTGCTTCATTAAACCTTGATCAATACAATTGTCCATCATCTTGGGTCACATACCACAAAGCGGAGCCACAGGTCACACCCGCGACTGCAGAGCAGCACGAATCACACACCTCATGGAGCTCCATGGAGCAAACAACCACTTGCTCGAACCTTATGCCATTATATGCATCAGTTTCAACTTGTGTCCTAGGTCATAAGCTGGATTTCCTAGCTGCTATGTTTACCCCTTATGCTCCCGCAGGTTCGGCTAAGGGTGTACTCGAAGCACCTCTGTGACTATTGACGGTGCAAAATACCGTCAGATCTCACGGCAGGGTTCCTGGCAAGATTGGATGTATCATGACGAAGCCCACACGCACAAGTTACCCAGGTTTGGGCCTCCGGAGAGTAATACCCTACTTCCTGCTTCTTCTTGTCGTTCATAATGGTGGGGTACCTCATGCGAGGGAGTACAATGGTATGGACTAGGTGATTAATTACTTCCTTTGGTGACCCGAAAATGGAGCAATAAGGATTCTCACCCTTTTCCCCAGAGGTGACCCTTAGTTGTCGAACCCACAGGAGGATGATCCCCTTGACACTAGGGTCTCAAACAAATTTTTGTTAAAGAAACAATTCCAGCTTTTGGCTCGATCAAAATTAAACAAGTTCTAGGAGAAAACTTATATTAACAATCACATCTCGGTCTTAATGCTTACAACCATGACGGGACCAAATATGATCTTCATTTGTGCGCTGGAAGTCACCAACCGAGATGTGATTGTTACAAACCGAAGTGGGGGATGTGTCCAAATTACATCTTAACCGACACACGTCTTGCATCAAAAGTCAGTTGTCCAACCGAAGGCCCTATCCGTCTTATGGGGTTGCCTCAATAATTAAGCTTGCAAGAATCAGACAAGAGCATTGGGCATTTAATGACTACACCTCTTGAATCCCCAGAGATAGGATATGTGTTACTGTACTAAATCTTTCTGTCATTGGTGTTTAGAATAACACTTCACAATCACTTCCCTAAGCCTCCTCTTGACTCATTCCTGATCCTCGGTACCTATAGGTATGACAAACGTGAAAGAGATAAGAGACATCTACCAAACAATTTTATTTAGCACATATGGGATGTTAATTCAAAGCACTTACATCGACCCATTTAACAAAATAGACCGGGTTACAAGGCTATTGAGTGATAATATATCTTACAATGGATGCCTTGTGTCATACAAAATTACAAGTATGGTGCAGAGGAGGAAAAACTATGGTGGAGATGGAGATGGTGGCTGTCGGAGTAATCGGACACGGGTATCCCGAAGACGGCAAGACAATATTTCAAGACATCGGGGCTAGCAAAGCCCCTCAGTCCGACTGCCCGGCCGCTCCTGCTGGCTCCTCAGTCCGACTGCTCCACCCGGCCGGCTGCCAGCTGACCGACTGCATCGACTAGCCGGCTGCCGACTGCAGTCCGACCTGGCATCGACAAGACACCGACGAGACAGTCATACCCGAGCACTATTCACGTGTCATCCCCGCCATCATGTATAGTGTCACTTGTCCCCTGGCACTATTTATGAAGTGACCTAGGGGACAAGCATGACATGCACCATGCCTTGCTCCCATACCTCCACATAGCTTAGATGCAAAGCCACCCTCTCCTATAAAAGGAGACACACATCCATCCATCCATGGATGGACTCACGTACACAACAAGCAAGCTAGCTAGCAAGAGAGCTAGCTAGCCATCCATCCATCCATTCCCACGGGCATGCATGCCCAAGCACCACATACGGCCATGCTCATGGCCAGCCACTAAAGCATGCCTGGTGCATGCATATACGGAGCCAGATGCCCATGGCACTGCCCCCAGATACAGCTCTAGGAGCACTTTGTACTGCCCGATGTACACCCCAGATATATATGCTCAGACATGCAGGAGTAGGGGTATTATCTCTCCGGAGAGCCCCGAACCTGGGTAAACTAGCGCGTGCTACTCACATACCCGCTCCCGGTCCTATCAGCAGCAGTCTTACCCTCACACAAAGCCCTTGTGGCATCTGCCGATTCACACCCCCCCCGTGAGAATACCACGACAGTGGCTATATATGGAGATGGGTGATACGTCTCCAACGTATCTATAATTTTTTATTGTTCCATGTTGTTATATTATCATTCTTGGATGTTTTACAATCATATTATAGAAAATTTATATCATTTTTTTGGACTAACCTATTGACATGGTGCCCAGTGTCAGTTGCTGTTTTTTTCTTGTCTTTTACTTCGCAGAATATCAGTACCAAACGAAGTCCAAATGCCATGAAACTTTTTGGAGATTTTTTTGGACCATAAGACACCTTGGGGCCAAGAAAGTACCAGAGGGGAGGCCCGTGAGGGGCACAACCCACCAGGACGCACCCAGGGCGGTTGTGGTCCCCACGGAACCCCCAGCACCGCCTCTTCGCCCTATAAATTCCCAAATATTCCAGAAACCCTAGGGGAGACATCAAAGAACAATTCCAGCCGATGCAAGTTCCAGAACTATGAGATCCGATCTACACCACCATGGAGGGGTTCATCATCCTCATTGGTGCCTCTCCGATGATGCGTGAGTAGTCCACCATAGACCTACGGGTCCGTAGGAAGTAGCTAGATGGCTTTCTCTCTCTCTCTCTCTCTCTCTCTCTCTCTCTCTCTCTCTTGATTCTCAATATAATGGTTTCTTGGAGATCTATTTGATGTAATGACCTTTTGCAGTGTGTTTGTTGGGATCCGATGAAGTTTGAGTTTATGATCAGATCTATATCCATGAAAGTTATTTTAGTTTCTTTGATCTCTTATATGCATGATTACTTATAGCCTTGATACGTCTCCAACGTATCTATAATTTTTGATTGTTCCATGCTATATTATATTCTGTTTTGGACATTAATGGGCTTTATTATACACTTTTATATTATTTTTGGGACTAACCTATTAACCGGAGGCCCAGCCCAGAATTGTTGTTTTTTTGCCTATTTCAGAGTTTCGCAGAAAAAGAATATCAAACGGAGTCCAAACGGAATGAAACCTTCGGGAACGTGATTTTCGGAACAAACGTGATCCAGAGGACTAGGACCCTACGTCAAGACATCAACCAGGAGGGCACGAGGTAGGGGGGCACACCCTGCACCCTCGTCGGCCCCACGTTGCTCCACCGACGTACTTGTTCCTCCTATATATACCTACGTACCCCCAAACTACCAGATACGGAGCCAAAAACCTAATTCCACCGCCGCAACCTTCTGTACCCATGAGATCCCATCTTGGGGCCTTTTCCGGAGCTCCGCCAGAGGGGGCATCGATCACGGAGGTCTTCTACATCAACACCATAGCCTCTCCGATGATGTGTGAGTAGTTTACCTCAGACCTTCGGGTCCATAGTTATTAGCTAGATGGCTTCTTCTGTCTTCTGGATCTCAATGCAATGTTCTCCCCCTCTCTTGTGGAGATCTATTCGATGTAATCTTCTTTTGCGGTGTGTTTGTTGAGACCGATGAATTGTTGTTTATGATCAAGTTTATCTATGAACAATATTTGAATCTCCTCTGAATTCTTTTATGTATGATTGGTTATCTTTGCAAGTCTCTTCGAATTATCAATTTGGTTTGGCCTACAAGATTGATCTTTCTTGCAATGGGAGAAGTGCTTAGCTTTGGGTTCAATCTTGCGGTGTCCTTTCCCAGTGACAGTAGGGGCAGCAAGGCACGTATTGTATTGTTGCCATCGAGGATAACATGATGGGGTTTATATCATATTGTATGAGTTTATCCCTCTAAATCATGTCATCTTGCTTAAAGCATTACTCTGTTCTTATGAACTTAATACTCTAGATGCATGCTGGATAGCGGTCGATGTGTGGAGTAATAGTAGTAGATGCAGGCAGGAGTCGGTCTACTGGTTTCGGACGTGATGCCTATATACATGATCATACCTAGATATTCTCATAACTATGCTCAATTCTGTCAATTGCTCAACAGTAATTTGTTCACCCACGGTAATACTTATGCTCTCGAGAGAAGCCTCTAGTGAAACCTATGGCCCAGGGGTCTATTTTCCATCATATTAATCTTCCAACACTTAGCTATTTTTATTACCTTTTATTTTACTTTGCATCTTTATCATAAAAATACCAAAAATATTATCTTATCATATCTATCAGATCTCACTCTCGTAAGTGACCGTGAAGGGATTAACAACCCCTTTATTGCGTTGGTTGCGAGGATTTATTTGTTTGTGTAGGTGCGAGGGACTCGTGCGTGGTCTCCTACTGGATTGATACCTTGGTTCTCAAAAACTGAGGGAAATACTTATGCTACTTTGCTGCATCACCCTTTCCTCTTCAAGGGAAAACCACCGCAGTGCTCAAGAGGTAGCAAGAAGGATTTCTGGCGCCGTTGCCGGGGAGTCGACGCAAAAGTCAACATACCAAGTACCCATCACAAATCCTTATCTCCCGCATTACATTATTTGCCTCGCCCTCTCTTTTCCTCTCCCCCACTTCACCCTTGCCGTTTTATTCGCCCTCTCTTTTCCGTTCGCCTCTTTTTCGTTTGCTTGTCGTTATGGCTAGTCCTCTATTTTCTCCGTTGTCTCCCGAGAATGAACTTCTTAATTTTAAGCAAAGGGAGGGAGAAAATCTAAAAGACGCTTGGTATAGAATTTGCAATGCTCAAAATAGATCTACCAGGAAGCAATCTACTTTCGTTCTTCTCTGCAATTTTTATGTAGGCGCTACTCCTTGGTACAGATATATCCTTGATACCATTACCGGAGGGAATTTCTTGGGTAGCCATACTTTTGATTCTTATAATGCTATGATAGATTTGTTTGGCTCACCACCTCTTTTGGTTAATGGAACTATGTTAACTTTGGAGCATGTAATGCAAAGACTTGAAATTATTGAAAATAAAGTTGCTACCGTTGTCGGATGTGGGGTTCTGGCAAACCCTTAAGGTTCGAACACTGGTGCGCGCGTGAAGTCTTTCCCTCCTACTGATCTACGCCCTAGCTCGCTAGGATCTCGCGGACGAACTCGACGAACTCACAACACAAAGGGACACGAGATTTATACTGGTTCGGGCCACCGTTGTGGTGTAATACCCTACTCCAGTGCGGTGGTGGTGGATTGCCTCTTGGGCTGATGATGAATAGTACAGTGGGAAGAACAGCCTCCTGAGGTTGACGTGTTCTTGTGCTTGCTCACTTAGTGGGTGAGAGCTGGGTGAACTGCTCGATGCCCCACTGTGGTGGCTAGCTTTACTTATATAGGCCCTGGTCGTCTTCCCAACGGGAAGGGAGCCAACAACGGCGGGCAAATTTGAAGGGGGACAGCTAGTACAAGCTATCCTGACAAAAGTGGTCTTCGCCTGCAAAAGGCTCTGGTGGTGACGCCGTCTTGGGCTCCAAGATGACCTCTGTCTTGCCGTCCTCCTAGTCTTGGTCTCGTTGCACCGATATAGCAACCTTTGCCTGATGCCTCGGTACTCCTCGCCTGCGCTGGCCTCCTTAGCACCAAAGAGGAAACAAGGACGTTGTGCGTGCTGGCGCCCGCCTGGTGTCGATCGTCATGGCTCACATCACGAGAGCCTCGTGAGGTTTGCCCCGCCTTGATATCTCCGCTCCTCGGGAGCCTACCTGACTAGGCCACTCCTGAGGAGGTCTTGCGTCGTCCGCCTCACGAGGCTTGGCCCCTCGCGAGGGTCTTGGATTCCTTGTTGATGAAGATCGGTCGTACGGCCTGCTGGCTTAGCCACGGCGTGGGCTGCAGGCAGGCAAGTCTGGGGACCCCCGTTCCCAGAACGCCGACAGTAGCCCCCGGGCCCAAGGTGCGCTCGGGCTTGGCTTCGCGGCGAGGCGAATGGTCAAGTACGGAGCACCGCGGGCCCCAAAAGCCTGCAGCCTCTGTTGACGCGTGGCGGTTGATTGGACGTGGGCGTCTCCACTTCCCCACGCTACTTCGGCAACTACACGACTTGACAAGTCCCTGCGACATGGAAGGAAAACCATCATTACCTGCGATCGTGGGAGGCGCCGGTTGGCCTTCTTCCGTTATAAATGGGGAGGGGGCGGAGCCCCCGTCGCCCATCTCTTCCTCGGTTGCTTGCTTCTTCCTCCTTGCTCCACTGCTAACAACAATGGCGCCTATCAGAAGGTTTTCTGCCGAAGAGAAAGGAAAGGCTCCCCGGGATGACCCGGGGCCACTTCCGCCGAAGAAGAGGTCGGTCCACCGTCGTGATGAAGCGGCGATGCAGGTGGTGACGAGGCCTTGGTGCGAGCGGCCTCCTCCGGGGTACCCGCTACCCTTGTACGCCCGATCCGAGGGCTCAGGAGGACGGAGCGACGAGTAGCGCTGCCCACGCCGCGTCCGGGGTCGCCGCGCCACAGCGATGCGTGCCATCGCCCCCGGAATCCATGCCGCGGACTCCTCGCGCGAGCTGGCGCTGTGCGCGCCGATGCCTCCAAGCTCCTGGATCCGCTTCCCGCAGTTCTTCTCCGACGTGATGCCACCGAGGGGGCCTCTCGAGCTCTGGTTGCAGCACGCCGACTGCAGTGCCCCGGCGACTGGAGCAGAGATCGAAGCGGTCCCCCCCGGCAAGATCTTCATGACTCGCGGCTGGGGCAAGATCGCGCGGGTCTGCTGTGCGAGGGGTGCCCTCGCGATCCACTTTGAGTTCGACGGCGTCTCCACGCTCTTCTTCAAGGTCATCGATGCTGAGGGCCGCCGCCTGGAGTGCTGCTCCGGAGAGGAGCATGAGGCTGACGCGCGTTCCGCTCGCGGCCACTCCAGCAGCGGCAGCCCTTGGGAGTCTAGCAACTCTCCTGAGCTCTATGAGACTCCGGAGACGAGCGATGGCAGCTACGTGCCCCTGAGCTCTCCCCGCGCTCGGAGCAGAGCCGCGGCGTCCGGCCGTCGCCGCCGCTGATCTGGATGGGGTTGGCCCCGGCCTCCCGTGGCCCACTGTTGATGATGGCGTCCGCCATGGGAGGGTGTAGATAGGATTCCCTTTAGTTTTAGCTCTTGTTCCCTGCGAAGAATCATGAATTACCCCATGGGGGCATGTAAGGGTCTGTAATGTCTTTTGTGCTTATCTTCCCGATTACGAGAATTTGGTGAACACATGTCCCGTTAAGGCTCGGTCCCCCCTTTCTTTCCTCGCGATAGCTTGTTGCTCTACGCTGACAGGTCCCGGTCCCCAGGCAGGCTACAGCCGTCGCTGGTATGCCAGGTCGCGTGCCGTGGTCAAGGCCAGGAGGTGCGCGACCCGAGGTCCAGTAAGAGCCCCTGAGGCGCGATGCTCAGGAGGTCCCCCTTAGCACTCAAGCAGCCATGGTAAGGCGAGAAAGGGAGTTGACGTGGCCGCAACGGGGTTGCGGCAAGGCGCGAGTGACCATTAGGCCCGAACATTTAGCCGATCCGAGGGCGGGACTTATTTTGTTGACTTCGTGGCGATTCCTGACGTTGCGCTAGGGCTGCGTGCCAACTTGTGTGGCATAGCTAGGCTGGCCCATACGAGTTTCCCTCCCCCATGCTCTCCTTAGTGCTCTGCGTCCTCAGGTCCCGGCCCTCGAGCAAGCTCAGCCGCCGCTGGTATGCCAGGTCACGATGCCGTGGTCAAGGCCAGGGGGTGAGGGCTGGAGAGCCAGTAAGGGCTCCTGAGTCGCGATGCTCAGGAGCCCCCCTTTTAACGCGCAAGCGAATTGCACGGGAGAGAAGGAGACTCGCGGTGCCGTCTGCTACCCTCCCCACGGGGTCCCTGTGAATAGGCACAAGAAGAAACACGGTTTTCCGTTACAGCTGTCAGCCTGCCGCTAGTTGCTCTGGATGAAGTGAAGGCACTGAGGGCCTGGTGCGGTGACGTGCGCGGGGCGTGCCGCGAGCCAGAGCTCGGCCGCTTAGATTTGTCGACGTGGCAGGGACGGACCCGTGCACCAATGCCGTGCCTGTGAGAAGTCCCCGTGGGAGGCGATGATCGAGCAAGTGATAGCCGTGGGCAGGTTAAGCATGGAAAGCAGATCAGCTTAGGTAAATGCAGGAAGATACATGCCACTGGGTCCGGCCCGAGCGGCTTGGGGATGATGCAGCCCGAGGGGCGCCCCCAGCAAGGTAAGCTAAAGACATAAGCAAAGAGATACATGCCATAGGGACGGACCCATGTTGCCTGGGAATGATGCAGCCCGAGGGGCGCTCCCTGCTAAACGAGCTTGGAAGATGTCACCTGGTTCTGTAGACGAAGTAGAGTTGGTGCAGCTGAAGGCGTGCGTCGAAGGAGTGACTCTTCATGAGCCACCGGAGCCCTGAGCCTCGGGAGGCTCTGGGGGCTCGGGAGGTTCCCTGAAGACCGTCTCCATTTCCTCCAGGACGGCGTGGTACCTGGCCTCCTGAGCCACCAGGACACGCCGCATGTTGCGGTGATAGGCTGACGCCGCGCTCGGCAAGCCGAAGGGCATGCGAACGTAGCTGTGTGGCGGGCCCTCGCAGCGACCCACACGCGAAGGCCAGAAGCGCTCCTGAGATGCGGCCCTGTTGAGCCCGGGGACGTCGATGCAGACACGCAGCCCGTCATCCTCGCCAGGATGGGGAGCTGCGCCTCGTGAGCGGCTGTCGCCGCGCATGGCTCTTGCGTCTTGCAGTTCCTGAGTGGTCTTTGTGATGAACTCCTGAGTGGTGGGCACTCCTTGCCCTGTGCTCTCCTGAGGGATACGTGCCGTGAAGCACGCCTCCAAGTGGTGCCCATACGCCTCCCTCATGAGGTTGGCAAGGTCTGAGGCCCTCCAGAAGAGAGCCCCGGAGCCCTGTCCGAGGACGGCGCCGGGCGCGCCTTCCTATGCGATGGAGGGAGGCGCCCCTGGGATGGATGCTGATCCTGATGAGGCTCCTGCCGTGTCGCCATCCTCCTGAGGTCCTGTGCGGCGCAGATGCTTCTTCTTGGGGGTGGCCTCCGGAGGGCCCTCACTCCTGCTGTCGGGATCGCTGATTGCTGTAGCCTGGAAGGTGTGCTCAAGGGAGCACACCGCATCTCTTTATTCACATGGGACCGTGATGATTCCTCTGCTTCCCGACATCTTGAGGACATTGTAGCCTTGGTGGGTGACTGCCATGAACTTGGCCAGGGCCGGATACCCGAGGATGGTGTTGTACGGCAGGCGGATGTGCGCGACGTCGAAGACGATGAGCTCGGTGCGGTAATTCTTGCGCTCTCCGAAGGTGACAGGCAGGCGGACCTGCCCTATCGGTATGGTGGAACCGTCGGTCACTCCTGAGAAAGGTTTGGTAGGCTGGAGCTGCTCATACGGCACTTGGAGGTTGTCGAACGTGTCGACGGACAGGACGTTGAGCCCTACGCCACCGTCGATGAGGGTCTTGGTAACCTGCACATTGCTGATGACTGGGGAACACAACATCGGGAGGGCGCCGGCGCTAGCCGCGCACTTGAGCTGATCTGCCGAGTTGAAGGTGATGGCGCATTGGGACCACTTGAGCGGGCGCGTGGCCTCGAGCATGGGGAGCACCGCGTTCACCTCGCGAGCGAACTATTTGAAGATGCGCTGAGAGGCTGGGGCCTGGGCGCCGCCCTAGATGCATGCGATTGCACGCGGCTCCTGGAAGCCCCCAGCCCCCTCGTCCTAATGGTGGTCGTCGTTTCTTCTTGGCGGCGGCAGCGGGGGAAGACCGGTGTTGCCTTGGGGGCGATCCTCATGAGGCTGGTCCCTCCAGGCGCCCTCGCGAGGATGGTCCTACCAGCGGTCCTCATGAGGCCTGTCGCGCCATTCCTGGCGCGGGCCACGGTCGTCCCAGCGTCCGCCTCCACGTCCTCCTCCACGGCCGTAGCCCTGGTCATTGCACTCGGGGCGTCGACCAAAGCGTCCTTCTCGTATGGCTCTGAGCTCTTGACAGTCGCTGGTGTTGTGGGTGTTCAGGTTGTGGAAGGCGCAAAACGGTCGGCTGTTCTTGGATGACTCGGGCTGATCTCTGCCCCGCTTGGTGTCGGGCTCCGCTGCTAGCACTGCTGCTTCCTTGCGCTTCACGTCCTTGGCCTTGGCCTTCTTCTCCTCCACTCCTGCAGCTGGCAGCTCGAGGAGAGAGAGGCGCCCCTCCTCAGCTCTTGTGCACTTGGTCGCCAGGTTGAACAGCTCCTGAGATGTGCAGAGCTCCTCGTGGATAGCAAGCTCTTCCTTCATCTTGACGTCATGGACGCCGTCGGAGAACGCAGAGATGATGGCCTTTTCTGTGACCTTGGGGATCTTGAGGCAGGTGTTGTTGAAGCGCTGGATGTACTTCTGGAGGGTCTCTCCTGGTTGTTGCTTGATGCGGCGCAGGTCGCCCGCGGCCGGCGGGCGGTCGCGAGTGCCCTGGAAGTTGGTGACGAAGCGATCGCGCATCTTGTCCGAGGAGGAGATCGAGCCGTGCTGCAGGTTCAGGAGCCAGGAGCGGGCTCCATCCTTGAGAGCCATGGGAAATCAGTTCGCCATGACTTTCTAATCGCCGTTGGCCGCTTCGATGCTCAGCTCATAGAGCTGCAGGAACTCCGCGGGGTCGGCGGTGCCGTCGTAGCGAGGAGGCAGATCCGGCTTGAACTTGCCTAGCCAGGCGACGCTGCGCGGCTCAGGGGTGAAGGCGCAGCAGCCGGCCGTGGTTGCTAGGGCCCGCTTTGGAGGTGGAGCTTGGTCTTGATGAGGTCCGCGTGGCGCCGCCGCGGGCAGTGCGCGGTCTTGACGAGGCGGCGCGGGAAGCGCGGCTGCAGCTTCCCGTGGCCGAGGGATTTCTTGGCAGCTTCTCTCCTCGCGCGCGGGCACCGGGCATGGCGGATCACGCCGTGGGGCCGCGCGCCTTGGTGCCAAGGCACCGTCTTGGGGCAGAGGTGGTGGAGGCGCGCCATGAGCCTCATCGCCCGTGGCCGGCTGAGGGTGAGGTAGAGAGAGGGACGTCGCCGGTGAGCCCCCTGCGGCGCGGACGAGCTCGGTGACGCAGTCGAGCCACTCCTCGTAGAGGTCGTCGACTGGGCGGTAGCGCATGAGTTCGTTTGCGGCGAGGAGTGCGGCCCGCGCCTCCATGGGAGCGCGGCATGCGTGAGACGAGGAACCGGCCGGGGTCGGCGATGGAGTGGCGGTGCGGCCGTCCTGCCGCACCGAAGGATGCAGCGAGGACGCGTACTGCTCGTTCCCCACCGGGCTAGTGGCAGCGTTGGTGGCGGGAGACGGAGAACGACGAGGTGGCCCGCCGACGGGAGCCGTCTGAGCAACGCGGGCGGTGAGGGCAGCCCGACGGTCAGCTCGAGCACGGCGAGCGTCCGCCATGGAGACGACGGGGCGACGAACTGATGGAAGGGAAGCTACGGCGCACCCCTACCTGGCGTGCCAAATGTCGGATGTGGGGTTCCAGCAATCCCTTAAGGTTCGAACACTGGGGTGCGCGCGAAGTCTTTCCCTCCTACCGATCTACGCCCTAGCTCGCTAAGATCTCGCGGACGAACTCAACGAACTCACAACACGAGATTTATACTGGTTCGGGCCACCGTAGTGGTGTAATACCCTACTCCAGTGTGGTGGCGGTGGATTGCCTCTTGGGCTGATGATGAACAATACAGTGGGAAGAACAGCCTCCTGAGGTTGAGGTGTTCTTGTGCTTGGTGACTTAGCGGGTGAGAGCTGGGTGAACTGCTCGATGCCCCACTGTGGTGGCTAGCTCTACTTATATAGGCCCTGGTCCTCTTCCCAAATATTGAGCGGGAAGGGAGCCAACAACGGCCGGCAAATTTGAAGGGGGGCAGCTAGTACAAGCTATCCTGACAAAAGTGGTCTTCACCTACAAAAGGCTCTGGTGGTGACGTCGTCTTGGGCTCCATGATGACCTCCGTCTTGCCGTCCTTCTGGTCTTGGTATCATTGCACTGATATAGCAACCTTTGCCTGATGCCTCGGTACTCCTCGCCTGGGCTGGCCTCCTTAGCACCAAAGAGGAAACAAGGACGCTGTGCGCGCTGGCGCCCGCCTGGTATCGATCATCATGGCTCACGTCACGAGAGCCTCGTGAGGTTTGCCCCGCCTTGATATCTCCGCTCCTCGTGAGCCTGCCTGGCTTGGCCGCTCCTGAGGAGATCTTGCGTCGTCCGCCTCGCGAGGCTTGGCCCCTCGCGAGGGTCTTGGATGCCTTGTTGATGAAGATGGGCCGTACGGCCTGCTGGCTTAGCCACGCCGTGGGCCGCAGGCAGGCAAGTCTGGGGACCCCCG
The DNA here is from genome assembly GCF_018294505.1 of Triticum aestivum. Taxonomy (NCBI): domain Eukaryota; kingdom Viridiplantae; phylum Streptophyta; class Magnoliopsida; order Poales; family Poaceae; genus Triticum; species Triticum aestivum. Next base: position 423,386,615 of record NC_057802.1, on the reverse strand, counting down.
TTCCTGGAACGCCGACAACCGTAGAGTTAATTGAAAATCTGGATAAAAAGATCCACAACCAAATTACCCAATATGGATATAAGTAGGAGTCACTTTGAAAAATATTAAGGAGAAGGAACCCATAGTTAATGAAAGAATAAATCAGGATTCCACTAGAATCGATAAACTTGAGGGTATTATTACCAACTTGGGAACCGCTTTTTCTTCCGTAAAGAATACTCCAAGTCCTCCAACTAAAATTGTCAAGCTTATGTATGTTCCTAAAAACGAGGGTGAATCCTCTAGTAAAGAAACTGCGGATCTCAAATCTATAAGTATTCATCCCAATCTTTTTGGTATCATTAAGGAACCATTTGCTACAAATGAATTTTTGGTTATGTGCCTAGAAGTTTGATAATTAATAAAAAGAAAGAAATTCCTAAGGATGATAGATGTATCATTGAATAATTGCCCATCAAAGATGGCAATACCTAGATCTATCCTTGCTATTATGCCTAGCTAGGGGCGTTAAACGATAGCGCTTGTTGGGAGGCAACCCAATTTTATTTTTAATTTTTTGCTTTTTGCTTCTGTTTAGGAATAAATATTTGATCTAGCCTCTGGTTAGATGTGTTTTTATGCTTTAATTAGTGTTTGTGCCAAGTTTAACCTATAGGATCTTCTTGGATGATAGTTATTTGATCTTGCTGAAAATTGCAGAAACTTTCTGTTCACTAAAATAACTGTAAAAATCACCAGAAAGTGATAAAATATTGATTCCAATTGATCACCGGAAAGTGATAAAATATTGATTTCAATTGCTGCTGATCAATAAACAAATTGTCTAGGTCTTCCTATTTTGGCTGAATTTTTGGAGTGCCAGAAGTTTGTGTTAGTTACAGATTACTACAGACTATTCTGTTTTTGACAGATTCTATTTTACGTGTGTTGTTTGCTTATTTTGATGAATTTATGGCTAGTAAAATAGTTTATAAACCATAGAGAAGTTGGAATACAGTAGGTTTAACACCAATATAAATAAATAATGATTTCATTACAGTACCTTGAAGTGGTGTTTTGTTTTCTTTCGCTAACGGAGCTCACGAGATTTTCTGTTAAGTTTTGCGTTGTGAAGTTTTCAAGTTTTGGGTAAAAGATTTGATGGATTATGGAACAAGGAGTGGCAATAGCCTAAGCTTGGGGATGCCCATGGCACCCCAAGATAATCTAAGGACACCAAAAGCCAAAGCTTGGGGATGCCCCGAAAGGCATCCCCTCTTTCGTCTACTTCCATCGGTAACTTTACTTGGAGCTATATTTTTATTCACCACATGATATGTGTTTTGCTTGGAGCGTCTTGTATTATTTGAGTCTTTGTTTGTTAGTTTTCCACAATCATCCTTGCTGTACACACCTTTTGAGAGAGACACACATGATTCGGAAATTATTAGAATACTCTATGTGCTTCACTTATATCTTTTGAGTTATATAGTTTTTGCTCTAGTGCTTCACTTATATCTTTTAGAGCACGGTGGTGATTTTGTTTTGTAGAAACTATTTTTCTCTCATGCTTCACTTAGATTATTTTGAGAGTCCTACAAAACAGCATGGTAGTTTGCTTTGACAATGATAGGCATTCAAGATTAGTAAAAAAGAAAAAAGAAATTCTTATGAGTGTGTTGAATATTATGAGAAGTTTGATACTAGATAATTGTTTTGAGATATGAAGATGGTGATATTAGAGTCATGCTAGTTGAGTAGTTTTGAATTTGAGAAATACTTGTCCTAAAGTTTGTGATTCCCGTAGCATGCACGTATGGTGAACCGTTATGTGATGAAGTCGGAGCATGATTTATTTATTGATTGTCTTCCTTATGAGTGGCGGTCGGGGACGAGCGATGGTCTTTTCCTACCAATCTATCCCCCTAGGAGCATGCGCGTAATACTTTGCTTTGATAACTTGTAGATTTTTGCAATAAGTATATGAGTTCTTTATGACTAATGTTGAGTCCATGGATTATACGCACTTTTCCTCCTTCCACCATTGCTAGCCTCTCTAATACCGCGCACGTTTCGCCGGTATCATACACCCACCATATACCTTCCTCAAAACAGGCACCATACCTACCTATCATGGCATTTCCATAGCCATTCCGAGATATATTGCCATGCAACTTACCACCGTTTCGTTTATTATGACCCGCTCCATCATTTTCATATTGCTTCGCATGATCATGTAGTTGACATCGTATTTGTGGCAAAGCCACCGTTCATAATTCTTTCATACATGTCACTCTTGATTCATTGCATATCCCGGTACACCGCCGGAGGCATTCACATAGAGTCAGTATTGAGTTGTAATTGTTGAGTTGTAAGTAAATAAAAGTGTGATGATCATCATTTTTTAGAGCATTGTCCCAAGTGAGGAAAGGATGATGGAGACTATGATTCCCCCACAAGTCGGGATGAGACTCCGGACGAAAAAAAGGAGGCCATAAAAAAAGAGAAGAAAAGGACTAAATAAAAAAATGAGAGAAAAAGAGAGAAGGGACAATGTTACTATCCTTTTACCACACTTGTGCTTCAAAGTAGCACCATGATCTTCATGATAGAGAGTCTCCTATGATATCACTTCATATACTAGTGGGATTTTTTTTCATTATAGAACTTGGCTTGTATATTCCAATGATGGGCTTCCTCAAAATGCCCTAGGTCTTCGTGAGCAAGCGAGTTGGATGCACACCCACTTAGTTCCTTTTGTTGAGCTTTCATATACTTATAGCTCTAAGTGCATCCGTTGCATGGCAATCCCTACTCACTCACATTGATATCTATTAATGGGCATCTCCATAGCCCGTTGATACGCCTAGTTGATGTGAGACGTTCTTCTCCTTTTTTTTGTCTTCTCCACAACCACCATTCTATTCCACATATATTGCTATGTCCATGGGTCACGCTCATGTATTGCGTGAAGATTGAAAAAGTTTGAGAACACTAAAAGTATGAAACAATTGCTTGGCTTGTCATCGGGGTTGTGCATGATTTAAATATTTTGTGTGGTGAAGATAGAGCATAGCCAGACTATATGATTTTGTAGGGATAACTTTCTTTGGCCATGTTATTTTGAGAAGAGATAATTGCTTAGTTAGTATGCTTGAAGTATTTTTATTTTATGTCAATATTAAAATTTTGTCTTGAATCTTTCGGATCTGAATATTCATACCACAATTAAGAGAATTACATTGAAATTATGCCAAGTAGCATTCCACAACAAAAATTCTGTTTTTATCATTTACCTACTCGAGGACGAGCAGGAATTAAGCTTGGGGATGCTTGATACGTCTCCAACGTATCTATAATTTTTTATTGTTCCATGCTATATTATATTCTGTTTTGGACATTAGTGGGCTTTATTATACACTTCTATATTATTTTTGGGACTAACCTATTAACCGGAGGCCCAGCCCAGAATTGCTGTTTTTTTGCCTATTTCAGAGTTTCGCAGAAAAAGAATATCAAACGGAGTCCAAACGGAATGAAACCTTCGGGAACGTGATTTTCGGAATGAACGTGATCCAGAGGACTTGGACCCTACATCAAGACATCAACCAGGAGGGCACGAAGTAGGGGGGCGCGCCCTCCACCCTCGTGGGCCCCACGTTGCTCCACCGACGTACTTCTTCCTCCTATATATATACCTACGTACCCCCAAACTACTGGATACGGAGCCAAAAACCTAATTCCACCGCCGCAACCTTCTGTACCCATGATTTCCCATCTTGGGGCCTTTTCCGGTGCTCCGGCGGAGGGGGCATCGATCACGGAGGGCTTCTACATCAACACCATAGCCTCTCCGATGATGTGTGAGTAGTTTACCTCAGACCTTTGGGTCCATAGTTATTAGCTAGATGGCTTCTTCTCTCTTTTTGGATGTCAATACAATGTTCTCCCCCTCTCTTGTGGAGACCTATTCGATGTAATCTTCTTTTGCGGTGTGTTTGTTGAGACCGATGAATTGTGGGTTTATGATCAAGTTTATCTATGAAATATATTTGAATCTCCTCTGAATTCTTTTATGTATGATTGGTTATCTTTGCAAGTCTCTTCAAATTATCAGTTTGGTTTGGTCTACTAGATTGATCTTTCTTGCAATGGGAGAAGTGCTTAGCTTTGGGTTCAATCTTGCGTTGTCCTTTCCCAGTGACAGTAGGGGCAGCAAGGCACGTATTGTATTGTTGCCATCGAGGATAACAAGATGGGGTTTATATCATATTGCATAAGTTTATCCCTCTACATCATGTCATCTTGCTTAAAGCGTTACTCTGTTCTTATGAACTTAATACTCTAGATGCATGCTGGATAGCGGTCGATGTGTGGAGTAATAGTAGTAGATGCAGGCAGGAGTCGGTCTACTTGTCTCGGAAGTGATGCCTATATACATGATCATACCTAGATATTCTCATAACTATGCTCAATTTTGTCAATTGCTCAACAGTAATTTGTTCACCCACCGTAATACTTATGCTCTCGAGAGAAGCCTCTAGTGAAACCTATGACCCCCCGGTCTATTTTCCATCATATTAAGCTTCCAACACTTAGCTATTTTTATTACCTTTTATTTTACTTTGCATCTTTATCATAAAAATACCAAAAATATTATCTTATCATATCTATCAGATCTCACTCTCGTAAGTGACCGTGAAGGGATTGACAACCCCTTTATTGCGTTGGTTGCGAGGATTTATTTGTTTGTGTAGGTGCGAGGGACTCGTGTGTGGTCTCCTACTGGATTGATACCTTGGTTCTCAAAAACTGAGGGAAATACTTATGCTACTTTGCTGCATCACCCTTTCCTCTTCAAGGGAAAACCAACGCAGTGCTCAAGAGGTAGCAATCCTCATATTTCTTTTTCAAATCTTTGGTTTAATTAGGCCAACTAGATCGATTTTTCTTGCCATGGGAAGAGGTGCTTTGTGATGGTTCGAGAAAATATTTTGCTATGAGCATTTGTGACTCTGTCCCCATTTCCCCCTCGTATCTATTCTCTTTCACAGGTAAATGCAGTCAGTTGAAGGTTCTGCTAAGATTCACAGTATGGTTGATGATGAAGAGGCTTTCATGGGAACTACTGATGAGTCCAAAGCGCCAAAGGGCCCAATGGTAGGCCCATCAACAAGCAAAAGAAAATGATCCAAACAAAATGAGCAAGAAGCTGATGCACCAAAGAAGAGGAGAGGTGGCAGACAACCAATCAAAAACACAGCTGAGCTTGTTTCTCACGATGAATAAAACACCGTTGTAGGAGACGATTCTAATCAGAGAAAAGGACGTGTGCAAAAGGTTAGATCTCACTGGGTAAGAAAATAGTTCAACTCACTAAAAAAAAGACACATCCGTGACATTTTGGGCCGAACGATTTTTTTTTTCTGTCATACTTATGGCACTTCTACGACGATAATTGTGACAAAAACCGGTATCATCATAGATGTGGTGGGCTCCTACTTCTAGGACAAAAAATCATGACAGAAAATGGGCTTTTCGTCCTGGGCGGGCCGGAGACGCAGCTGCATGACATTCCTTGGGCCGTCCATGACGGAAAAAACCGTGGTAGAAGCGAGGGCGAGGAAAATATCGGGGTGTTCCCGGTTACGGTGGGTGGTCGGGGCCGAGCGATGCGCGTTTCTCTCATACACGCACGCGCGTGGGTGCGAGGCGTTGGGCTCTAACTGAACCTGAGCGATTGCACTGCAGGCTACGCGTTACTGAACCCGAGCGGTCGATCGATGGCTGTTAACTGAACCCGATCGAGCGATTCCTTCGCTACTACTGCTAACTAAAGCCGATCGATGCTGCCTCTAGATGAACAGTGAGCGTTGCTGGGAGGTTTGGATGAACAGTTCCCGGTGGGGGTGGATGAACAGGACCCCGTGGCGTTGCCTCTAGATGAACAGGACACCGATCGATCAAGCCGGTTGGGGCTGGATGAACAGGACCCCGTGGAGGGCTGGATGAACAGGACCACCCCGTGGAGGGCTGGATGAACTGATGAGGACATAGACCTGGGGTAGGGTAATAGGCCTGACCTATACGTCCTACCTAAGGTCCTTGTCCTAGAAGCAAAGAAGTTCAAGAGCAAATAGAGAGGGCTCAACAAAGGTGTCGAGTGCAATCCACTCGACCTACCATTCACTCGGAGATCCCTCCTTATTTAGGTCACTCGACCACTCAACCACTCGACGTGCAGAAGACCTAAAGCCACTCCGCGCAGCAACGGTCGGGCGTTTACTCATAGACTTAATGATCATTTATAGCACTTTATTATTGACGTTACCTGTAACGCTCTCGCTTTATGTACATTGAATCCTGTGTAACGGAGGGGAGCTGGGGTCCTGGCGCACTCTATATAAGCCACCCCCTCCTCTGAGACAAGGGTTCGCACCCCCTGTAACACACACGCATATAATCCAGTCGACCGCCTCCGGGCTCCGAGACGTAGGGCTGTTACTTCCTCCGAGAAGGGCCTGAACTCGTAAAACTCATGCGTACAGCTTCTCCATATCTAGGATCTTGCCTCCACATCCCTACCACCCATTCTACTGTCAGACTTAGAACCACGACAGTTGGCGCCCACCGTGGGGCAGGTGTCTTAGCGATTTGTTGGAGAAGTTGCAATTTTTCCGATCCCTATCAGCATGGTTTCAGGCGGAGGATTGACCGAGGGCCGCGGGATCCGTCTCGGCGCGCTCGTGTTCATCGCCGACGACTCCGCTTGGCTCCAAGAAGCTCCACTCGACGTCGAGGCGCTCCCCGTCCGCGGGGCAACGCACTTTCGCGCGTGTGTCCGCGGCATCCTCCTGCGGCAGCCGTCGACTCAGTATCGGTCGGCTCCGGTGGCGTCTTCACTCCCTGCTGCCCGCTGGCACAAGCGTTCCGGTCGGTCGAGGCTCCAGCGGTGGGTGAGGCACGTGGTGGCTCGCCAATCGGCCACCCCCCAAGTCGCGGCAATCGAGCCCGACAAAACTCTCTACGGCCTGTTCGACTGGCTCCGTTGAGACTGCGTCCGAGTGCGACAGCAGTGACCCCACGGCAGAATTCCTGACGGTCAACGGACCGCGCAGTCCTCCTGGCTTCCCCCGCGAGGATGGTGGCGACGGCGGAGGCGATCCGTTGCATGCCCACGAGGAGTACCGCCCCGAGCCCCTCTCTTCGCATCAGAGGGAAGAGCTTCGCCGCCACAACATGGATGCACTTCACACTCCTATCGTTGGAGAAACCCCCTAGGCCCGGGCCTTGGAGGAGGTGCGCCTGGCCAACTTGGCTGAGCGCACTCGACTGGAGAACCTCCAGCACGCACGCGACGAGCATGCTCAGCAGCGGATTCCTGAGTCTAGTCAACGATAACTTTTTCCGCCTCCAACTCAGGTATACCGAAATCCGATTCAGAATCTCACAGCTGCAGCCCGAATAGCAGAGTCGATCCAGCCCTCCCAGTCAGAAGCTGGCAGAGGTTTGATGCAGATCAGGGCTTTACTCCGGGCAGTAGGGGAACAAAACACAACAGTATTTCAGTTGCGGAATAGGATCCATAGTAGATCCGTGGTAGCAGACACAGTCCAGTGGGCTCACAGTCCAAGATCGCCCCCAAGGCGTGAGGGACGTGGAGACTGACGAGATCAGTACAGAAACCGTGAGCGGTATGATCACCGACTTGACCACGATGATCGTCGTCGAGTGCCCACGCCTCCCCCAAGGAGTGGCTCATACGTGCCTCGGCAACACGATGACAGACGCCCTCAAAGTGGTGGGCGAAGGATTCCAGTCGACCCCCGATAGCCGGGCTTTGATGCAAGATTTATTCTCGTTCAAGGTCTGGTTGACAGGAACAGAGCACACAGAGAAGGCCACGATAGAGATTACCCGACTGGCAGCAGAGTGCATGTTTCAGGTCCCGAGTGTTTCAGCAGAGCCATCAGGGCTGCAGTGATTCCCGCCAACTTCAGGTTGGCGACTGGAGTCAGCAAGTTCACTAGTGAGTCCAAGCCTGACACTTGGCTTGAGGACTACCGAGTGGCCGTGCAGATTGGTGGTGGCAATGATGAAGTGGCCATGAAGCACCTTCCTCTGATGTTAGAGGGCTCGGCCAGAGCGTGGTTGAATCAGTTAGCACCTGGCAGTATTTATAGCTGGGAAGAGCTTGCCCGAGTGTTTGTCAGAACATTTGAAGGTACATGCAAATGGCCAGCAGGGCTAACAGAGCTATAGTCTTGTGTGCAGAAGTCGAATGAAACTTTGAGAGATTATATCCAGAGGTGGATCATGTCGCACCACACGGTGGAGAATGTGTCTGATCACCAAGCAGTTTGTGCCTTCAAGGAAGGCGTCAAGTATCGAAAAATTGAATCTGAAGTTCGGTCGGACCGGAGATATGTCTCTGAGTCGAATGATGGAAATTGCTAGCAAGTATGCTAACGGAGAAGAGGAGGATCGGCTCCGGAGTGGCAAGCACAAAGCAGTCGCCCACGAAACCAGGGGAGGGAACTCTAGTGAAAGCAATATGAGTTTCCATGGGGTTATTCCTGGCAAGAAGGCTGAGTTACTCGGCCAGATCGCCCTCGATGTGGTTTTCGGTGATTCCAAGAATTATCGCAAAGAAAAGTTGACGTTTGAAGTCATCGATTTCCAGAGTGCTTATCATGCTATTCTGGGCAGGCCGGCTTATGCACGTTTCATGGCTTGACCATGTTACGTTTACCTCAAATTGAAGATGCCTGGCAATCGGAAGAAGGCAGAAGAGTGCTTCCAGAAGGGCTCAAAGATCGCCGATGCACAAATGGCAGTTGTGGAATTACAGGAGTATCAAAAAAGTGCAGATCCGAGTGATTTATTGCGAGCTAAGAAACCTCCCACGGATTCAGCATTTCAGTCATCTGGTGAAACGAAGCCGATTCATATTCACCCGACCGATCCCAATGCTGCTCCGACTCACATTTCGACAACACTCGACTCCAAATAGGAAGAAGCGCTCATCTAGTTCCTCCGTGAGAACTGGGACATCTTTGCATGGAAACCTTCTGACATGTCGGGTGTTCCCAGGGGGCTGGCTGAGCACCGTTTGCGAGTCGACCCAAAAGTGAAATCGGTCAAAGAACATCTTCGACGGTCCGCCGTGCAGAAGAGAAAAGCAATCGGTGAAGAAGTGGCTCGGTTCCTAGTAGCTGAGTTTATCCGAGAGATTTACCACTCCGAGTGGCTAGCCAATGTTTTCATGGTCCCCAAGAAGGATGACTCACTTCGCATGTGCATTGACTTCAAGCATATCAATCGGGCCTGCCCGAAAGATCACTTAACTCTCCCCCGCATCGATCAAATAGTCGACTCGACTGCAGGGTGTGAGCGCTTGTCCTTTTTGGACGATTATTCCGGGTATCATCAGATCCGACTGTATGGACCCGATGAGATAAAAACAGCTTTCATCACTCCATTTGGGTGCTTCTGCTATGTCACCATGCCATTTGGCCTGAAGAATGCTGGAGCCACATTCATGAGGATGATTCAGAGGTGTTTACTCACTTCAATCAGTCGGAATGTGGAAGCATACATGGATGACATTGTGGTCAAGTCACGTAAAGGTTCCGACCTGTTGGCTGACCTTGCTGAAACTTGTGCCAACCTCAGAAAGTATGATATCAAGCTTAATCCATCAAAGTGCACATTCGGAGTTCCGGGCGGAAAATTACTCGGTTTCCTCATTTCCGAACGAGGGATCGACGCTAACCCAGAGAAAGTTGGTGCCATTCTCCGAATGAAACGCCCTGTGTGTGTGCACGATGTCCAGAAGCTTACAGGTTGTTTGGCCGCCTTGAGTCAATTCATTTCTCGCCTCTGTGAAAAGGCATTGCCTCTTTACCGACTAATGAAGAAGTCTGATAAGTTCGAGTGGACTCCTGAAGCTGATGCAGCATTTGCAGAGCTCAAAGCCCTGCTTTCCACCCAGCCGGTGCTTGCTGCTCCAATCAGCAAAGAGCCTTTACTGCTTGACATTGCAACCACTTGACAAGTTGTCAGTATAGTACTTACGGCCGAGCGGGAAGAGGAAGGAAAATCCTATAAAGTTCAGTGCCTAGTATATTATGTTTCTGAAGTTTTGACTCCATCAAAGCAAAGATATCCACATTATCAGAAGCTTGTTTATGGGATTTATATGACCACGAAGAAGGTTGCACATTATTTCTCTGACCACTCCATTACAGTCGTCAGCGACGCTCCATTATCAGAGATTCTGAACAACAGAGATGCAACTGGTCGAGTGGCAAAGTGGGCGATTGAACTCCTTCCCTTGGATATTAAGTTTGAGGCAAAGAAAGCTATCAAGTCCCAAGCACTAGCAGATTTCCTCGCCGAGTGGATCGAACAGCAACTGCCGACTCAAATCCACTCGGAGCATTGGACCATGTTCTTTGATGGTTCCAAGATGCTGAATGGTTCCGGTGCTGGGGTGGTACTGGTATCCCCCCGAGGATACAAGTTCAGATATGTTCTCCAGATTCACTTTGATTCCTCCAATAACGGAGCGGAATATGAAGCACTCTAATATGGGTTATGTATGGCCATCTCACTCGGTGTCCGTCGCCTCATGGTCTACGACGACTCAGATTTGGTAGTCAATCAAGTGATGAAGGAATGGGACATCAGAAGCCCAGCTATGACTGGTTACTGCAATGCGGTGAGGAAGTTGGAAAAGAAGTTTGAGGGGTTAGAGCTCCATCATATACCCTGACTAAAAAATCAAGCAGCCGATGATTTGGCAAAGATAGGTTCCAAGAGGGAAGCCATTCCCAGCAACGTGTTTTTTAGAAAACATTCATACACCTTCAGTTCAAGAAGATCCTTTCACTGAAGAGCCCCCGCAGCCTAAGAGTGCCACAGATCCGACTGAAGTTGAAGTCCCAGCCGTGGTCGACCTGATCATGGAGGTTTTGGTCATCACTCCCGACTGGACAGTGCCATACATTGCATATATCCTTCGGAAGGAACTCCCAGAGGATGAAGAAGAGGCTCGACGGATCGTCCGTCGATCCAAATCCTTCACTGTGATAAGAGGACAACTGTTCAGAGAAAGCGTAACTGGAGTCAGCCAGAAATGCATAACACCAGAAGAAGGTCGAATGATCCTCAACGACATCCACTCGGGGACCTGTGGTCACCATGCGTCCTCTCGGACCATTGTGGCCAAAGCATACCGAGCTGGATTTTATTGGCCACGAGCAAATGAGATGGCGAAAGATATAGTCGACAAATGTGAAGGCTGCCAGTTTTACTCCAATATGTCCCACAAGCCTGCGTCAGCCCTGAAGACTATTCCACTCGTCTGGCCCTTTGCTGTTTGGGGATTGGATATGGTTGGACCCCTGAGGACTGGTAGGAGCGGCTTCACTCATGTGCTTGTAGCAGTCGACAAGTTTACCAAATGGATTGAAGCCAAGCCTATCAAGAATCTTGAGGCCAGTACTGCCGTCAGTTTCATCAGAGAATTGACATTCAGATATGGAGTTCCGCACATCATCATCACTGACAACGGGTCGAACTTCGATTCTGATGAGTTCAGAGCCTTGTGTGCTTCCCAGGGCACACGAGTCGACTATGCTTCGGTCGCCCACCCCCAGTCGAATGGACAAGCAGAAAGAGCAAATGGCTTGATTCTCAAAGGACTGAAACCCCGACTGATGCGTGATCTCAAGCACGCAGCAGGCGCCTCGGTCGATGAACTTCCATCAGTTCTTTGGGGATTGAGGACAACTCCCAATCGGTCGACTGGCCGAACTCCCTTCTTCTTGGTTATGGAGTAGAAGTTGTTCTACCGAGTGACTTGCTTCACAATACACCCCGAGTCGAGCTCTTCTCTGAATATGAAGCAGAACCGGCTCGGCAGGACGCAGTCGATCTCCTAGAGGAGGAAAGAGAGATGGCCATAATCCGGTCGACCATTTATCAGCAAGACATGCGTTGATTCCACGCCAGAAACGTGAGGGGCCGAACCTTTCAAGAGGGAGACTTGGTTCTTCGAGTGGATCAGCAGAAACCACACAAGCTCGCCCCAGCTTGGGAAGGTCCCTTCATTATAACCAGAGTTCTCCACAATGGAGCATACCATCTTTACAATGTCGAGCATCAGAAAGACGAGCCACGGGCTTGGAACGCGGAGCTCCTCCGCCCCTTTTATACTTAAGTACTCATTCGGATGCGATGTAATAAGAAATACCTTTGTAGTTTGTTTATCAAAGACAACAGCTTTAAAGTCTTCCTAAATGGTTGTTGTTACTTTTGTTTGCGTCTGAAATCCCCCAGTGGGTGACTTTGCCGCAAATCCGTTTCGCCTAAAGTTTGAAAAATCCTACCGAGTGGTGAGCAAGCCTCTCACTCGGGGGCTTAGCCGCGAATCCGTTTCGCCTAAATTTGAAAAATCCTACCGAGTGGTGAGCAAGCCTCTCACTCGGGGGCTTAGCTGCAGTCCAGTACTCGCCTAATTGTGAAAAAACCCTACCGAGTGGTGAGCAAGCCTCTCACTCGGGGGCTTAGCTGCAGCCAATACTCGCCTAAGTTTGAAAAATCCTACCGAGTGGTGAGCAACCCTCCCACTCGGGGGCTTAGCTGCAGTCCAGTACTCGCCTACGTTTGAAAAATCCTACCGAGTGGTGAGCAAACCCCCCACTCGGGGGCTTAGCTGCAGTCCAGTTCTCGCCTAAGTGTGAAAAAATCCTAGCGAGTGGATAGCAAGCCTCTCACTCGGGGGCTTAGCTGCAGTCCAGTACTCGCCTAAGTGTGAAAAATCCTACTGAGTGGTGAGCAAGCCTCTCACTCGGGGGCTTAGCTAAAGTCCAGTACTCGCCTAAGTTTGAAAAATCCTACCGAGTGGTGAGCAAGCCTCTCACTCGGGGGCTTAGCTGCAGTCCAGTACTCGCCTAAGTTTGAAAAATCCTACCGAGTGGTGAGCAACCCTCCCACTCGGGGGCTTAGCTGCAGTCCAGTACTCGCCTAAGTATGAAAAAAATCCTACTGAGTGGTGAGCAAGCCTCCCACTTGGGGGCTTAGCTGCAGTCCAGTACTCGCCTAAGTTTGAAAAATCCTACCGAGTGGTGAGCAACCCTCCCACTCGGGGGCTTAGCTGCAGTCCAGTAATCGCCTAAGTGTGAAAAAATCCTACCGAGTGGTGAGAAAGCCTCTCACTCGGGGGCTTAGCTGCAGTCCAGTACTCGCCTAAGTGTGAAAAAATCCTACCGAGTGGTAAGCAAGCCTCTCACTCGGGGGCTTAGCTGCAGTCCAGTACTCGCCTAAGTATGAAAAAATCCTACCGAGTGGTGAGCAAGCCTCTCACTCGGGGGCTTAACTGCAGTCCAGTACTCGCCTAAGTATGAAAAAATCCTACCGAGTGGTGAGCAAGCCTCTCACTCGGGGGCTTAGCTGCAGTCTAGTACTAGCCTAAGTTTGAAAAATCCTACCGAGTGGTGAGCAACCCTCCCACTCGGGGGCTTAGCTGCAGTCCATTACTCGCCTAAGTTTGAAAAATCCTACCGAGTGGTGAGCAACCCTCCCACTCGGGGGCTTAGCTGCAGTCCAGTACTCGCCTAAGTTTGAAAAATCTTACCGAGTGGTGAGCAACCCTCCCACTCGGGGGCTTAGCTGCAGTCCAGTACTCGCCTAAGTTTGAAAAATCCTACCGAGTGGTGAGCAACCCTCCCACTCGGGGGCTTAGCTGCAGTCCATTACTCGCCTAAGTTTGAAAAATCCTACCGAGTGGTGAGCAACCCTCCCACTCGGGGACTTAGCTGCAGTCCAGTACTCGCCTAAGTTTGAAAAATCTTACCGAGTGGTGAGCAACCCTCCCACTCGGGGGCTTAGCTGCAGTCCAGTACTCGCCTAAGTTTGAAAAATCCTACCGAGTGGTGAGCAAGCCTCTCACTCGGGGGCTTAGCTGCAGTCCAGTACTCGCCTAAGTGTGAAAAAATCCTACCGAGTGGTGAGCAAGCCTCTCACTCGGGGGCTTAGCTGCAGTCTAGTACTCGCCTAAGTTTGAAAAATCCTACCGAGTGGTGAGCAACCCTCCCACTCGGGGGCTTAGCTGCAGTCCATTACTCGCCTAAGTTTGAAAAATCCTACCGAGTGGTGAGCAACCCTCCCACTCGGGGACTTAGCTGCAGTCCAGTACTCGCCTAAGTTTGAAAAATCTTACCGAGTGGTGAGCAACCCTCCCACTCGGGGGCTTAGCTGCAGTCCAGTACTCGCCTAAGTTTGAAAAATCCTACCGAGTGGTGAGCAACCCTCCCACTCGGGGGCTTAGCTGCAGTCTAGTACTCGCCTAAGTTCGAAGTCCATCCCCATTTGCAAGGACGACGAGGAGCAGGTCGACTGCAACCTTCTCCTTCGGAGCTGCGCCACAAGTACAATGTGCGCTCCAGCCCTATCCGCAAGGATGACGAGCTACAGGTCGACTGTAACCTTCTCCTTCGGAGCTGCGCCACAAGTACAACGTGCGCTCCATCCCTATCCGCAAGGACGACGAGGTACATGTCGACTGTAACCTTCTGCTTCGGAGCTGCGCCACAAGTACAACGTGCGCTCCATGCCTATCCGCAAGGACGACGAGGTACATGTCGACTGTAACCTTCTCCTTCAGAGCTGTGCCACAAGTACAACGTGTGCTCCATCCCTATCCGCAAGGACGACGAGGTACAAGTCGACTGTAACCTTCTCCTTCGGAGCTGCGCCACAAGTACAACGTGTGATCCCTCCCCACCCGCAAGGACAATGAGGTGCAGGTCGACTGCGACCTTCTCCTTTGGAGCTGCGCCACAAGTACAACGTACGCCCCATCCTCATCTGCAAGGACAGCGTGGTGCAGGTCGACTGCAAACTTCTCCTCGGAGCTGCGCCATAAGTACAATAGCTGCATCTCAAGTACAAAGATTATTTCAATGGAAGAGCAAATTCCACTCGAAGGCAAAATCAAGCATATTCAGAGATAAACCAAGTTCAGATAAATCCTAAAGTTCCGGACGACGGATCAAAAGTATTCGACCATCAAGCCCGAAGAAGTTTAACGATTACACAATCACTCGGCATTCCGAGGCAAATAAAGGTGGGCATAAGGTTTCTCGATCACGCGTCGGGAGAAGGACTGGCTGGGTCGCAGAAACTGTCAAGGTCTATGCTGTCTGCAATGCGAGTGGCGGCTTCAAGGAAAGTTTCCATGAAGGATTGGAAGGTGTGCCGCTTTGTGTTAGCAACCTTGAGCTCCGCCAGCTTGTCTTCTTCGACGTCTTTGCAGTGCACTCGGACCAAGGACAACGCGACATGAGCGCCACAACAAGGAGATGACTTCTTCCATTCTTGCACTCGGTCAGGTATTTGATTCAGTCGAGCCATCAGAGACTCGAGGTCTTGAGACAGTTCCGCCTGAGGCTAGAGTTCAATATCAACCCGGGTCATTGCTGCCTTCAGGCGGGCAAGATAAGCAACCGCGCTGTCCATGCGAGATTCCAGCCGCAGCATATTCATTGCAACATCATCCTTGACTGGACAATTTATGGGATCGAGACCCGTCTCAACCCGCCCAGTTTCCCTTCAAAGTCTTGGCAAAGCTCTGCACAGTTGAATAAATAGTGAGTCGACGATACGATCAGGCTTGACAGTCGACCGCAATAAGTCAGTCAATCATCAGTACCTTCAAGTTTTAGAACCAGCTTTGCCGCAAGCTGGCCAGATAAGACTCCAACTCGCCCTTCTTGTCCTTGAGGCTCCCAATCTCGTCAGTCAGCTTGTCCTTGTCTTTCTTCAGTCGCTCGACCTCCCAATTGGCGTCAGAAACAACAGTCTTCAGTTTGGAGTTTTCTTCTTCTAACTTGCCGACTGAAGCAAGCTTCTTGTCAGCAAGCACCGTCTTCTCTCATGCTTCCTTCTGTGCAGCAGCAAGATCCAGATCCTTCTTCTCCAAAGCGTGCTTCATTTTCTCTAAAGAAATAACATTCTTCAGCCGGGCTTGGAGTTGACAGTTTTCACTACATACATCTGCTCGAGTGGAGTCACTCGGTTCAAAAAATGGAAAGGAAAAGTGCCAGCAGTGAGATAGACAATTGACGATTGGTTACCTCCCATGGCAGCTACTTAATCACGAGCAGTCTTGAGATTCTTCTTGGCCAATTCCAGATCAAGGTTGAGGCTGATTTGCTGCTTGTTCATTGCAGAAAGCTGAGCCCCAAGATCACAAGATTTCTGCAGTATAAGCCATATCAGTTGACTGGGATAAAAAGACATCACAGTGATAGCTACTCTAAGACTACCACCGAATCAAACATTCAACGGCAGTCTCGGGGACTACACCCACTGGGTGCACTTAGCGTGCCCCCACTGGTTTGGATAAACACTCGACATGGCCTACCCGACGTGGGAGTAAAAAAAGCAGTTCTCAGACCATAGTCGACTGCCCGCAGTCAACCACGGTCTCGGGGACTACACGCAGTGGGTGCACTTAGCGTGCCCCCACTGGTTCTGGTTTCATTCGACCTGGTCCATCCAGGCCGAGTGACAAAATTCAGATTCTCAGACCATAGTCAACTGCTCGCAGTCAACTATGGTCTCGGGGACTACACCCAGTGGGTGCACTTAGAGTGCCCCCACTACTTCAAAGATTCAATTCAAGACGACTCAATTTGACTCGTACAACGTCAAAACAGTCACACCCCAGTGGGTGATCGGATGAGAAGTATGATCAATCAAGAATCAACTAACCTGGACATTGGTCTGCAGAGCTGCTCCGGCGTTGAAGGCCACCTGACTAGCCTCTTGCACCACTTTCATTTGCCCCATCACAAGGTTCAACTGAAGAAGAGCCTCTTTGGCGGCAGCCGGTGGGTCGTCCGGGGTTTGATACGCAGTGAAAATCGATGATGGTAGAGCAGTCGGAGCAACCGCTTGGTCTGATACGTGGAGTTGTATTGGCACAGCAGAAGTCTGAGCAGCTGATCCTGATGGGCAATCAGTCGACAGCGGGATAGCGAAAGTGACGTTGGTACGTGCCGGATCTGTCGATCGCTCGACTGCCGTCCCAGGCATCTCAGTCGACTGAGGAACCTGGGCCTCAGGCGCTTTCCCGCTCAGTTCCTTGTCCCTCCTCCCCCTTCCCCTCTGCGGTACTTCTTCTTCATCATCCGGGAGCACAACAACATCTCGTGGTGCTGCAACAAACAGAGAAAGTCAAAGAGATAGCTGACAAACAATCCAGTCATTGTCGGAGTAATTGGACACGGGTATCCCGAAGACAGCAAGACAATATTTCAAGACATCGGGGCTAGCAAAGCCCCTCAGTCCGACTGCCCGGCCCCTCCTGCCGGCTCCCCGTCCGACTGCTCCACCCGGCCGGCTGCCAGCTGACCGATTGCGCCGACTAGCCGGCTGCCGACTGCAGTCCGACCCGGCATCGACAAGACCCCGACGAGACGGCCATACCACGGACAAGACAACCGTACCGCGACACCGTCATGTATAGTGTCACTTGTCCCCTGGCACTATTCATGAAGTGACCTAGGGGACAAGCATGACATGCACCATGCCTTGCTCCCATACCTCCACATAGCTTAGATACAAAGCTACCCTCTCCTATAAAAGGAGACACACATCCATCCATCCATGGATGAACTCACACGCACACAACAAGCAAGCTAGCTAGCAAGAGAGCTAGCTAGCCGTCCATCCATCCATTCCCACGGGCAAGCATGCCCAAGCACACACATACGGCCATGCTCATGGCCGGCCACTAAAGCATGCCTTGTGCATGCATATATGGAGCCAGATGGCCATGGCACTGCCCCCAGATACAGCTCTAGGAGCACTTTGTACTGCCCGATGTACACCCCAGATATATATACTCAGACATGCAGGAGTAGGGGTATTATCTCTCCGGAGAGCCCCGAACCTGGGTAAACTAGCGCGTGCTACTCGCATACCCGCTCTCGGTCCTATCAGCAATAGTCTTACCCTCACACAAAGCCCTTGTGGCATCTGTCGCCTCACACCCCCCCTTGAGAATACCACGACAGTTGGCGCCCACCGTGGTGCGGTACTATGCTACCGCGCTGCTGCTGGTTTCGCAGTCCGGGCGGGACCATCTTCGCCATCATCACCGCGGCGTCGCGCCGTCCCTCCGATAGCGGTCGAGGGCTCGATATCGACACGCTCTCGGAATGGCCGCGAGGGGCGGCGCGTCCTCGCCGTCGGGACCATCTTCGCCATCACCGCCGCGGTGTCGCGCCGTCTCTCCGGTAGGCTCGGGGGCTCGACTTCGACCCGCCCCCGAAGCGGCCGCGCGGGACGGCGCGTCCTCATCGTCGGCCTCGCCGCCTTCGTCATCGTCACCGTTGCAACGCCGATCGTCCGTCCGCGCACGCGCCGCGCGTGCGGTGCCTCGCTTCGGTCGGCCGTATCGGTACGCGCGCCGTGCCACGTCGCCCGCGTCCGCTCCCCTCCGGGCTGCGCTTAGCTCGGGCTGGAGTGCGCGTTTGCTGCTCCATCCGTAGCCATACGCTACTCATACCATATCCCGTACACTAGCCATACATTGCCTCGCTTTGCTCCAGCGGGCAGCCCCGGCCGCCTCCCTCCCCGCGAGACTGCCAGCCGGCTCCACACCTCCGCGCGAGCGCCCCCGACGGGCCATGCCCGAGCCCTCCGCGGCCGACTCCCCTGCGCGCCGAGTCGCCGCGGCCCCTCCGCCCCGCCCCATGGCCGCCTCCGCGCGCTGGCCTTGGCCGGCCTGCCCCGCGCCCGCGCCGCTTGGCCCCGGAGCGCCCGCCGACTCGCCATCTCCGCGCAGGGCCTCCCGAGCCGACTTGACCGGCCTGCCCCGCCCCGGGCCTGCTGCGCGTCCATGCGCCATCGCGCTGTGCCCCGCGCCCGACTCCCCGTCGCCGTGCACCTGCACTCCCGCACCCCTGGCCGCCTGCGGCGCTCGTGCCGGGTCCGGCGCGCTGCGCCGTCCAGCCGGCTTCCCGCTAGCCTGCCGCCGGCTCCCACCCCGTGTGTGCCTCGCACCGCCGCACCAGCCGGCCGCGGCCCCGGGCCGACTCCGCCGACCGCCGGCTCTGCCTCCGCCTCCGCCGAGTCGCGCGTGCCGACTCCGGCTTCACCCGCGCCTAGCCGCCGGGTTACCGGCGCCCCCGCAGCCGGCTCCGCCGGCCGACCTCCCGCACCCCGGCCGCGCCAGCGCCGACTCGCCCCTCGCGTGCGCCGGGTCGCCGCTCCCCCGCCGGCTCCCTCCCGCATCGGGCCGAGTCCCCTCGACGGCCGGTGTCCGCCTCAGCGTCCGCACTAGCCGCCTGCCGGCTCGCCACTCCGTCCGGCCCCGACCGGCTGGCCCTCTGCCCCGCTCACCTGGCCGGCTCCGGCCCGGCCCTCACAGCTCTGGCCGGCTCGGCGCGTGGCCGGGCCCGCCCCGCGGCCGACTCTGCTCGCATCCCGCATCGGGCCGAGTCCCCGTCGCCGCCTCACGTCCGCTCCGCGCGCGTCCGCGCTAGCCGCCCGCCGGCTCGCCACTCCGTCCGGCCCCGGCCGGCTGGCCCTCTGCTCCGCTCACCTGGCCGGCTCCGCCCCGCGCCGACTGGCCGGTTCCGCTTGGCACCCGCGCGTCGGCCGCCTCTGACTGCATCCGTCTGCTCAAGCACAGAAAAGAGAAAAGCGAAGAGCCGACTGGAGAAAAGTCAGAGGCCGGCTAGCCATGCAAAAAAAAGAGAGAGAGAAAGGAGTCGGCTGGGACAAAGAGAAGAAAAGAAACACCCGCCCGGATGATTCGTCCGCCTGCTTCGCCACTCGGACGATCACTCGTGATCCGCGCTGTCGGCAGTGCCAAGCCGGCTGGTCTGCCTCCTGCTCCGACGGCACACCCAGCGGGTGCGCTGACGTGCCCCCGCGAGGAGAGAAGACAAAGTAGTCGCCGGGAGATCCGGCCCGACTGCTCAGCAGTCGGCCCGAATCTCGGGGGCTACACCCAGCGGGTGCGCTGACGCGCCCCCGCAAGGAGAGAAGACAAAGTAGTCACCGGGAGATCCGGCCCGACTGCTCAGCAGTCGGCCCGAATCTTGGGGGCTACACCCAGCGGGTGCGCTGACGCGCCCCCGCGAGGAGAGAAGGCAAAGTAGTCGCCGGGAGACCCGGCCCGACTGCTCAGCAGTCGGCCCGAATCTCAGGGGCTACACCCAGCGGGTGCGCTGACGCGCCCCCGCGAGGAGAGAAGACAAAGTTGCTGCCGGAAGATCCGGCCCGACTGCTCAGCAGTCGGCCTGAATCTCGGGGGCTACACCCAGTGGGTGCGCTGGCGCGCCCCCACGGAAGATTGCAGACAAGAGAAGAATTTTGTCCGGTTGCCAGCAGCCGGCAGAAGAAGAAAAAGGGCGCTGCAAGTTACCTCGCCGCTTGGCCGGTCGAGCCTGACCGGCCACGACCCCTTCGAGCACCCGGGGGTCTCAAAGGCCACACCCAGCGGGTGCGCCGGCGCGCTCCGCGCGTGCCATGCCGCGCCGGCTGTCTTTGATAACCTCTGCCGCGACTACATGAAAATCAATGTGAGCTCCTCACCCGCATATTTTTTCACCGCGAGAGCACGGATAACCTCGAGTGATGCTCGGGGGCTATCTTCGCATTTTATTACAGTAGCATCACTGTTCGCCCCGGCGCCAGCCAGAGTTGGCCCGGGGGCTGGCCGCTTGGCCTGAGACGTTAGTTCCCGCAGACGGCTTAGTAGCGTGCGCGGTATGAAAAGCCCACTCTTAGTCACAGACCACAGAGCGGCTGTCCGACTGGCAAGAGTGAACGCTGGAGGCCACCCACGCGAAAAACGTCCGGGAAGAAAAACGCTTCGGGCGACCCGACCGTTTTCTTTATGAGTATCTACTCGGTTAAATTCGCTCCCAGAGTCTGAGTATTGTACACTCCACTCCGCGGCCCACTCTCAGCCACAGACCGCAGAGCGGCTGTCCGGCAAGCGAGAGCGCAAGCCAAAGAGCGGAGGGAACATGAAAAAGATTGAAGGGGGCTCGGACGAAACCGAGTCGGCACCCCCCGCATAAAACTTGCAGTGCTAAAAAGCAATCAGTTGATATATCTGCATGGACTAACTTTGTCTTTTGCATGATCATTTCCATGAACACTCGCGAAAAAACCTCCGCCCGACTTTGCCAAGTTGCCCGGAGGCTTGGGGGCTACTGTCGGAGTAATTGGACACGGGTATCCCGAAGACGGCAAGACAATATTTCAAGACATCGGGGCTAGCAAAGCCCCTCAGTTCGACTGCCCGGCCGCTCCTGCCGGCTCCCCGTCCGACTGCTCCACCCGGCCGGCTGCCCGGCCGGCTGCCAGCTGACCGACTGCGCCGACTAGCCGGCTACCGACTGCAGTCCGACCCGGCATCGACAAGACCCCGACGAGACGGCCATACCATGGACAAGACAACCGTACCGCGACACCGTCATGTATAGTGTCACTTGTCCCCTGGCACTATTCATGAAGTGACCTAGGGGACAAGCATGACATGCACCATGCCTTGCTCCCATACCTCCACATAGCTTAGATACAAAGCTACCCTCTCCTATAAAAGGAGACACACATCCATCCATCCATGGATGGACTCACACGCACACAACAAGCAAGCTAGCTAGCAAGAGAGCTAGCTAGCCGTCCATCCATCCATTCCCACGGGCAAGCATGCCCAAGCACACACATACGGCCATGCTCATGGCCGGCCACTAAAGCATGCCTTGTGCATGCATATATGGAGCCAGATGGCCATGGCACTGCCCCCAGATACAGCTCTAGGAGCACTTTGTACTGCCCGATGTACACCCCAGATATATATACTCAGACATGCAGGAGTAGGGGTATTATCTCTCCGGAGAGCCCCGAACCTGGGTAAACTAGCGCGTGCTACTCGCATACCCGCTCCCGGTCCTATCAGCAGCAGTCTTACCCTCACACAAAGCCCTTGTGGCGTCTGTCGCCTCACACCCCCCCCGTGAGAATACCACGACAGTCGTACAAATAAATTTGAGTTGGGCTGACTTACTGGCTTTGGAGGTAGCTGCATCGACGGTTTCCTTGTCGTCCGGGGTCTTGTTGATATCCATATCAGTCGCAGCCGAGGCCGGGCTATAAAGGTTCATCATCCACTCGGTCAGTACAAGGGAATCGGTCAGAACAAGAAAATACGGGGAGAACATTTACCCAGAAGCAACAGGAACGTCCATCTTGATTATAGGCAAGGTCTTCGAGCCTTCAAAGGATTGATCTTGGGCTGCTTGGTGACCTTCTCAGCCAATTCTGGAGTCGAAGACCGAGCGCGCTTTTGAGATGGAGCGCTCGAGGCCACAGCCTTGCCGCGCCTGCCCGCGGGATCATGGTGCTGCTTGGATCGACGTTCGGAACGAGGTGGTGAGTCGGCTACATCCTCGTCGTCCGACTCATCGCTCTCATCTTCATCATCGTCGGCTGGTGACTCCCACTCGTCGCTCTCCTCCGCGCTGTCCTCGCCTTCATGGTCCTGCTCTAGAGCTTGCTCGCCATTGGGCATTGAGTACATCTCTGTATAAATCTACAAAACAAGGAGCCGAGTGAAAATCAGTCAGATCAACAAACAGTCAGAAAACACATCCAAATTTAATCCGTTGTAGTGGCCAAACCTTGTCTGGCTGGTTGCTGTCGCTGGAAGGTTTGACTCTCCTAGCGCCCCTGGGGTTGTCCTTGTTCCCGGTGATACCCCTCAGCCACTCGGCCACTGTTTTGGCCTCCACCTCCTCCGGATGAACCCGAGCGGTATCACCAGCCCCGGAGTACATCCACATGGAGTGGTCACGAGCTTGGAGTGGTTGAATGCGCCGACTGAGGAACACCTCCACCAGATCCATGCCGGTGACACCTTGGTTGATCAGTTGAACTACTCTCTCGACCAGCATGCCCGTCTCCGCCTTCTCTGCGGCGGTCACTTTCAACGAAGATGGAGTTTGAACACGATCAAAAGAAAAAGGGGGAAGTCCAGTTGACTGGCCTGGGGTCACGATATCCTGGCAATAGAACCAGGTCGACTGCCAGCCCCTGACCGACTCAGGAAGAGTCGTCGAAGGGAAGGAACTCCTCTTCCTCTGCTGAATACCCAAACCCCCACACATCTGGATAACATGGGTTTTCTTGTCGTTCGAGTTCTCTTTCTTCACTGTTTGGGAGCGGATGGTGAAAATGTGCTTGAAAAGACCCCAGTGCAGTCAACACCCCAGAAAATTCTCGCACATGGACATGAATGCGGCAAGGTATGTGATGGTGTTGGGAGCGAAAAGATGGAGTTGAGCCCCGAAGAAATTCAAGAAACCTCGAAAGAAGGGGTGCGGAGGAAGCGAGAAACCGCGGTCGACATGAGTGGCAAGCAGAGCACACTCACCCGGTCGCGGCTGTGGCTCCGTTTCCACCTCCGGCAGCCGCGCGGACTCATGGACGATCAGCCCTAACTCGGCCATATCATCCAAGTCTTCCTGCTGAAGCGAGGATCGGATCCAATCTCCCTGGATCCAACCCCGCGGGAGCCCCGAGCGCGATGAAGATCCCCGATTCGTCTTCTTGCCTTTCGCAGCCCCCGTCGCCTTCTTCGCGCGTTCCGGCGCCGCCGTTTTCTCCTTCCCCATGGCGGCGGCGCGGAGGCGTCGAGAGTGGAGAAGCAGGATGGGGTGAAGGAGCGAGAGGAAGAAGAAGGAGAATGGGCACGCACAGTGCGGACGCCTCGGCCTCGCCGCTTTTAAAGGCCCACTTCCGAGTGGCTGACGTGTGGGTCCGGGCGATCCTGTCAAATCCTGCAACAGTCGCACACGGGATACGTGGCGAAAAAGGTGGCGCAGAAATCGAAACATCCTGTTTATCCACTCCGCTTACCACGGCGCGCTCCGCCTGGCGCGCTTCCACCGAAATTTTGAATCCCGTGAAATCCGGGATCCTCGGCAGCCGATCACGCCAAAGATTTCGCGTCAAAGACAACACTCGGCAGGTGACGTTATAAAACCCAATCGGCAATTTCTGAATCGATCAAGGCGACTGAAAAGAAGTTGAAGTTCCAACACTAGCCTCCGTTCAGAGATGAATTCTTGAGAAAGGCAAGAGTCAAAGCAAGATCAACTTCAACCTTCTTTTCACTCGGACCTCAATCCATTCGGGGGCTAATGATGAGGACATAGACCTGGGGTAGGGTAATAGGCCTGACCTATACGTCCTACCTAAGGCCCTTGTCCTAGAAGCAAAGAAGTTCAAGAGCAAATAGAGACGGCTCAACAAAGGTGTCGAGTGCAATCCACTCGACCTACAATTCACTCAGAGATCCCTCCTTATTTAGGTCACTCGACCACTCAACCACTCGATGTGCAGAAGACCTAAAGCCACTCCGCGCAGCAACGGTCGGGCGTTTACTCATAGACTTAATGATCATTTATAGCACTTTATTATTGACGTTACCTGTAACGCTCTCGCTTTATGTACATTGAATCATGTGTAACGGAGGGGAGCTGGGGTCCTGACGCACTCTATATAAGCCACCCCCTCCTCTGAGACAAGGGTTCGCACCCCCTGTAACACACACGCATATAATCCAGTCGACCGCCTCCGGGCTCCGAGATGTAGGGCTGTTACTTCCTCCGAGAAGGGCCTGAACTCGTAAAACTCGTGCGTACAACTTCTCCATAGCTAGGATCTTGCCTCCACATCCCTACCCCCCATTCTACTGTCAGACTTAGAACCACGACATGAACAATAGATGGTGGAGGGCTGGATGAACAGTAGCCCGTGGAGGGGTTGTTGAACAGGAGCCCGTGGAGAGGGCTGGTTGAACAGTAGCCGGTGGAGTAGCGCGCGGTGGAGGCTGGATGAACAGGAGCCCGTGGATGAACAGTCGCAGGTGGAGGCTGGAGGAGGTCGACGGTGGATGAACAGTAGCCCGTGGAGGCTGCAGGGGGTCGACGGTGGAGATGAACAGTATCCCGTGGAGTCCCGTTTTGCGGTACGCCACACCCCTCCCGATGAACAGGACCCCCGTTTCGACCGTAGTGCTCCAACACAACTCCGTTTCCTCTGTTTTGCGGTACGCCACACCCCTCCCGATCAACAGGACCCCCGTTTCGACCGTAGGAGGTCCGTTTCCTCCATTTTGCGGTACGCCAGACCCCTCCTGATGAACAGGATCCCGTTTCGAACGTGGTCGGTCGAAAACAAGGCCGTTTCCTCCGTTCTGAGGTACGGCAGACCTCGTTTCCATCGGCTGTTCCGTCCAAGCCGGTTGGCTCCCACGCGCTCCGTTGCCTCCCGATGAACACGATGCATTCTGTTGCCTCCCCATGAACATGACGACGATGCAATTTCTCTGTTCCGACCCAACCATGTACATGAGCCCTGGCCGTACGTATGCGCCAGTAGGCGTTCGAGACCTCGCCCGTATGTACGTATGTGGCCGTATTTACTTTCTTGCACACTGGTCGCTGTACATACGTGTACATGCTACGTGCGCGCCTCTAGTACGACACGTGCGCGCCTCTACATTGACCAGTATGTACATACACTTTCGCGACTAGAATGACAACGCTACGTACGCTTCGACCAGGTGAGTCCCGACTGTCAGGCACTTCCTTGGGTGCGAAGATGTAGCTGGTGGGTCCCAGCAGTCAGGGGGGCGAATTGTTTTTTTTGCCCAGACGCACTTCCTTGCATGCGAAGATGTAGCTGGTAGGTCCCAGGAGTCAGGGGGAAACGTTTTTTCGTGAAATACAGTTGCCCGTCCGGTGGGTCCCTGCTGTCAGGTGGAGGAATAATTATTTTGCACGTAATAAGGAGGCACTTCCTTGCGGCCGCCGTGGACCCAGCTGTCAGCCTCTCCACGTACAGTACTCTTCTGATGAAAGTCGTTCCTTGACCACCTTGACCATGCCGCGCCAAGAGCACCAGGGCGGTGGACGATGGCGAGTCCTCGGAAGGGGACGACGTGGAGCCGGGGAAGACGCGGCAGTGGAAGCCCGCGTGGAGAGGAGTACGAGGGTTCACTGGTTCGGCTGCGGTGTGAGCCTGCCGTCGCCGCAGGGCCTGGCCAGTCGTGGGAATAGTAGGGGCGGTGAGGCCTCCGCGGCAGCACAGCCGGCCACGAGAGGCAGGAGCATGCGGCACGACCGGCGCTGCTTTGGGCGGCTGGAGCAAGAAGACCAGAGGTTGAAGAAGCACTACGGCCGTTGGATGGACATCATACGGTCACTAGAGCTAGAATCGTTCATATTGACTAAGTTGACGAAGCACTCTATCCCCGTCAACTTAGTAGGCCCACAAGTCAGCCTCCCACCAAGGTGGGTCCCAACTGGCAGGGGGAGTATTCATTTTTTTTGTGCGTAATAAGGAGGCACTTCCAGTGGGTCCGAGCTGACAGCGGGGGGAACGTTTTTTTCACGAAATACGGTGGCCCATCCGGTGGTTCCCAGCACTCAGGGGGGAAACGTTTTTTCGCCAAATACGATGGCCCATCCGGTGGGTCCCTGCTGTCAGGTGGAGGAATAATTATTTTCCGCGTAATAAGGAGGCACTTCCTTGCGACTACCGTGGACCCAGCTGTCAGCCTCTCCACGTACAGTACTCTTCCGATGGAAGTCATTCCTTGACCACGTTGACCACGCCGCGCCGAGAGCACCAGGACAGCGAGGCCTAGGAAGGGGGCAACGCGGAGCCGGGGAAGACGCGGCAGTGGATGCCCACGCGGAGAGGAGTACGAGGGTTTACTGGTTAGGCTGCGGTGTGAGGCTGCCGTCGCCGCAGAATAACAGGGGATGTGGGTGAGTAGAGGGATGCCCCGGCCAGCGGTGGGAGTAGTAGGGCGCGGTGAGGCCTGCACGGGAGGCGGGAGCAGGCGGTCCCGCCGCGCTGGATTTGGCGGCTGGAGCAAGAAGATCAGAGATTGAAGAAACACGACGACCGTTGGATTGACATCCAACGGTTACATCTGCTAGAATCGTTTGTTGTGTATAATAAATAAAAAACTCTTGCATACGCGTCAACTTAATAGGCCCACAAGTCAGACCATTCCCTCTTTTTTAATAATTTATATATAGCTCATTGCGACTTCTTATGCAATTTATTGCAGTCCGTTTTTTTGGTTGGCCAGGGCCAATTTTGCATATTTCTGTTGGTTCCAAACTAGTTTTAATACCGAAATGTTGAGCCAGATTTAAAGTACTTTGAAGATATATTTAAATTAGGTTAATGCCCAGTGAAATAGGAATATGAAAATGTGAAAAAATTAAGAAATTATAAAGTAATTGCCAATTTGTCATCTGTTTTTATATTTACAACCCATTTCATATTACTTTCAAGATTTGCAGGCATCTTGAAAGAGTTGCAGCCCATAAGGGTATAGAAAAATAAGTACGCCTGGATTGGGTATTCTTCAGAAAACATAAACTGGGCTCATTTTCACAAAGAATAAATAGCTGGGCTGGTCACATGGTGAACATAAAATATAAACCTGGGCTAGACGGGCCACAGCCTAGTTCAAACCCTGCTCCGTCTCAACAATAACAAAAAAAATACTGCTCGAGCAGCTACGTCCCAGGTGTCAGCCGATCTTGTGCTGTTCTCTTGTCTATTGACTATATACGCTCACAATGTCGTGGCTCCCAGATGTCAGGAAAACACTAGGAGGAAGCATTTTATTTTTCCATACGCTGACATGGTGGGCCCCTACTGTCATCATCTCCATGTACTTCTGCCGATTCCTGTTGTTTGTTGACCATGTTGACAACGCGAGAGGGTGGCGCCGCGGTGAGCGCACCAAAGCACGCGGAGGACGACGGCGAGGCCTCAGACGTCGGCGTTAACGATTTAGGAGACGGTGGGGGCGACGATGCATGCGCTGTGGCGCAGCCAGCCGTGGGAGGCGAAAGCAGGCGGCCCCACCAGCGCTGGTTTGGTTTTGGCGGCTGGAGGAAGACAGGACTGAAGAAACACGACAGACTGTAAAAGCAGCAGGAGTACTTAACAACCTTAACTGAAACCAGCAGGGGCACTTAGCAACCATAGCTGAAAGCAGTATGAGTACTTATACAGGTTCAACCGTACAAAGCACGCCTCGAACAGTGCTACTTTGCCTATAGTTAACCAAGGGTGAGGCCGCCAAGCCCCAGGACAAGGCCCAGGCGCCACCCCGCGCATCCACAACCTTCTGAAAGCGGCTTCATCTCGCAATGTGGTCAATAAACAGGATATTCGCTTTAGAGCCATGGAAAAGCAGGAACATAATCTTCTGTCCTATTCTCCAAGATGGACGGGCCTTCATTATTTGAGACCACCCATGAATAAGTATCTTTTCACCTCCAAGGGGAATGGAGTAGGTCGACATAAACATCATGTTGTGACCAAGCGCAAGTCTGACCCGACCATGGTCAGGCATCTGTATAGGAACAATAGAACTGGGCAGTTTCTGTTTCAAGAAGATCACAGCTGTAAAACTGTGTATAAGCAATAGTTTACGAACAACATATATAACAGAAAACAGCTCGTACCATAAGTTTCTCGACACAGTTGGACCTGTTCAACGAGTGCAGCAGTGGCACACATATCCCACGTGGCCTCCACCATTGAAACGCCCCACAAGGACCTCAAGACGATCAATAAAGTGTAGGAACTTGTGGATGTCGTCCCAGTCAACTTCAGTGCCATCAGCAACAGCCGAGTTGTTACAGAATAACAAACGAGCAGCCTGCTTAACTCTGAAAAAACCTACACGTGCCACCAATTATAAGAAAATATTAGTTAGAAGTAGCATCTTCGTGAGAGATTCGTTGCTACTTCTAAAGTTAAATTGTGATTAGTTAGACAGAATAGGTGGATTAAGAAGTAATCGAGGCAACAAGCAAGAACCAGATACAAAACTAACATGGATGAACAATTGGAACGATGTCGGGGTGGAAGATCGCAGTGAAGATGAGACCAGGTTCTGCTATTTCCAACATTCGTGCGCCAACTTTCAGTCCGTAACACTTGAGAAAGTTTATCCAAGTTCGGCCATAAAAAAGTAGCGATCTTCTTGGTTCATGAACCCAACTCGGAACTTATATCCATAGCTTGTCTTCACTGTGACCATTAACCTGGTGTATTCAGTTATGGCAAGGCCGAGCATCTTGCGTACATGTGTTCTGGCAGAGCAAATAATGCACTGCAGGAAAAATAATATGAGAACACAGTGTATTCCCTATCTAAATCTAGAAATAACTTCCTCCTTCACGTCAGTGTTGACCATCGTACTGGTAGTACCTTTTATCCAAATATAGCAATCCAGATTTCCAAATTAGTCGACAGCATGTTCAAAAAAACCCCACCCTCCCGGATAGAAAAGAGGATTCTAGGAACATACTATGCGCGTTTTAAAATCTTGTGTTAGGATGAGAAGGAACAAGTGTGGCGTCTCGCCGAGGGCGCAGAAACCTGTAGGGTCCTCGCACTTTGGGCACTGCAAATGAAACACACTAGATTCAGTAGGAAGAAAAATGCATCAACGGCGGCGGCTGCCATCCTAGGATTACCTGCGACCAAGGGACTTGGATTTATCGGGGATGGATGAAGAATTCATACCTGGTTCTCCATGAGAAAACCCTGTGCAATCGCCGAGAGGGGGTTTTCTCTGCACATGCAGACGAGGGAGAAGTGGATTCAGGCCCAGTGAAATATTGCCGCTTCGTCCGTCCAGCTTACTGCTAAAGCTGGAAGGGGGGTTGTGATTTGACGGCTCATTGGGCATTACTGCGGCGCTACGACCGGGGTGTGTCTACCGTGCAGTTGTGCACTCTAATTTGTGCATATGGCATGTGGACCCCGTTGCTGGATGCCCCACATATCAGCGAAAGGAGGTAGAAAGACAGGAGTAACTAGTTACACAAAAATATATTTTTGACAGAGAGATACTCCCTCTGTAAAGAAATATACAAATCTTTTATATCACAACTTTATACATAAGAAAAATCAAGGGGAATAAATATAACATATATAATTATAATAAACAGAGTTTTTTTTAACACAGTATAGACGAGTTGGTGACGATAGTGTGCCTGCCATCCTACAATATAGGCCGTCCGATTTATATCTGATGGATAGGAATGAAACTATGGCAATTTTGCAAAAAGGTACCCACACACCTCTCCACATTTGCAAATAAGGCCTTCCCTCGTTCATCCTTTTCTCTCACAAGATAAAATACTCATACAAATGCATCTTGATGTTACGTGCAACGCCCGGGCATTATGGGGGTTCATCTGAGAATATAATACTCAGACAGGCTCACGGTTCTGGACTTTGGGCCGCAGGCCCACCGTGGATGTTTGGGGGCCCATGTGTTCTACCTCAGCGCTTTTCATATTGCAAGCGATCGGTATAGCGCTGGTTTTAGATGCTGTCGCAAGACGAATACACAAAATTGAATAAAGCACAGCAGCTGTTGGAATGAAATCGAACGACAGTTCCTAACCAGCAATGAGAGTTGCAATTCTATCAACGATATACCATGTGATAAATAATACTGTCGTAGTACTTATACACACATGACACTTGTTTCACCATGCCAAATTATTACATCAAAATCTCTCGGAGGATAGATCAGTTCGGCAGTAGCATGCTGCTACTGAAGAATTTCAAAGTTGATTTGGACCAGCTCTCCTTGCCGAGAAAGTTCGATTTTGAGATCATCCCCTACCACAAGATATGATTTAGATTTGAACCTTGACCATCCTTTAGCATCAATCATCATGCGACCATCCTTTGTACTTACGGTATATTGAGCAAGTTCATTCACACCAAGCTACGCATGGTAAGAGAAACTTGGCCGCTATCGCCCGGATTGTTGAACGACTCCCTCGTTGCTCTAGGAATTCTCTGTTTGCAAACAAGAAGACGTACCCAAACAGTTAGATCAACAGAGTGAATCATGCGAAACAACATGGAAAAAAAAAAGAACCACTTGGGCGGCCAATGCTTACCAAGAAGGTGGACATGTCGGTTTTTGTAAGGACTTTGGTATATGGAGTGCGAACTGTAGCCCAGTCTGTTGCTGGTGAAACTGCTCGTTCGGTTGCTGCTGCACGGGCCGGAGCAGACGCAAGTGCAAGTGTTGGTGCAGGTGCCGAAGCCGCTGCTGCTGCCGGAGATGGTGCTCCTGGTAGAGCTGGTGCCGGTGTCGGAGCAGGTGCCGGTGTCGATGCCCGATCCTCCGGTAGATCAGCCTGATCCGCTGACGTGGTCGGTGCCCAATCCTCAGCTGGATCAGACTGAGTTGCTGCCGCTGTCAGTGCTAGAGCAACTGTCGGTGCTTGATCCATTGCTGAAGGTGGTACCGATGTGCGAGATAGCGGTGATCGTGTCCGGTCTGCTATGATCAGCTTTCTAACTTGACTAGGCTTCGTGACCGTGATCCAGTTTTTTTCTTCATTTCTTTTAAACACGAGAAGGACTAATTGTGGCGTTTTTGTTAAACCGAACTATAGCTCATCATAGGGATTCAGCTTGTACTCAGACAACAGACTGATCCAATTTTTTCTAGTAATATAAGTGATGGACAGTGCCTTCGTTACTGACACGACATAAGAAGTGAAACCTGCAAAAATAGCCATCGTAGAGCAAACCAAACGGTTTATTCTGTGATGAATGTCACATGGCAAAACCTACATCGTAAAATGGCAGGAAAAGAAAGAAAACATGACATTAAATCAATAAGATTTAGACAGTAAATCAATAAGATTTACTTGATGTGACACGAGTGAATCCTTACCAGGAAATCACTATGTGGAAGTACTAAACAGAAGATTGATCGTCCAACTACGGGTGGCATGCAGGGGCCCTGCCTACTCCCACAAGCAGGACAGTCCAAAGGTCGTGACAAATCGTATGGACCGAACATCCATGGGACTGGAAATCCTGGTGGGTGCGATAAACCCTGCAATGCATACAAATATTGGAGTGTAACCATAATTGATAAACCGTCCTCACAAAAAAGATGATCTGGATACTTCAAAATATACAGACTGAACTGAGTGGACAGACATTAACATAGACCATTCTCAGAACTGACCACACACCAAAAGAGGCAGTACTAATAAACAATACAGGGTCACAAACACAAATCAAGAACTGAACAATAGTACTTACTACAGACAAGCAAAGTTGCACTAATTAAACTCTGCAGACTATTTCTTGCCACGGACCTACGGGGTGAACCCCGCATAACTGACTAGGCTATGGACTTCGTGAGAGATGTCTACATGCACCATCACCATCTCGTCAACCTTGGAGAACCTAACAGCGTGGTCTTTCCACTCATAAACATGATGATGAAGACAGGCCGCATCCGATTTGTTGGGAAGCTTTACAAGAACCACACCCTTCGTAATCGAAGGCATAGCCAGGAAATTGTTGAAGTCAAGTATAGCCTTAAGAACACGCCTGACAACAATGCTACAGGAAAACACTAGTTCAGGACATGTGGCGACGAAGACACAACAGCTGGATAGTTTAGCAGTAGAACTCGTCCTCAGGTCTTCCAGTTCACACGGCATGACTTTGAGAACTTCATCTCCACCGCGGACCTGGTTCTAATTCAAACAGAAACCATATTTAGTACCTCCATTCAGAAATATAAGATGATTTTTGATATTATACTCCATATATGACTACATATACGCACAGAAATGATTGAACAAAGACACTAGGACATGTCTTCAAAGGCATGAGAGCAGAGGGATTACTTGCAATATCCATAACACAAGTTACTGAGGCAAATATACCCTCTTCAAAGGTAGCATTGATGTTCATAAAGTACTCCCTCCGTCCCAAAATTCTTGTCTTAGATTTGTCTAGATACGGATGTATCAAGTCACATTTTAGTATTAGATACATCCGTATCTAGACAAATCTAAGACAAGAAATTTGGGACAGAGGGAGTAGTTGAAAGTAATCTATAAGAAATCAGTGTCAACCTCTCGCATGTTTTGGTCAAAAGAGGAATTTAGAACCGTCATTTGGCACACAAAAATCACATGCAAGATCACCCAGAAAGTTGTACTACTAGTACTAGTACTGCGTGTTAGATGAAAAAACACGATCAAGATCGAGAAAAAGATCGTCAAGAAGAGATATTACCTGGACTTGCTTAATGAGGGATCCCGGAGAGGGGGGCTTGGACAGGGCGATGGCTTTGAGCTTGTCTGCGGTAGTCTCGGCGGGGTGCTTGCGCTTCTTCGTACCATGAGCCTCGACGGTTTTGGCCAGAGCCATAGACATCACTTCGGCCGGTGCTCCAGCGTCCATCAAGAAACTATCAAATAGAAATAAAAGAAAAGAAACCATAATCACAAACCCAAAAGAAGAAAAGAGAGGGAGTTATAGGATCAGTCTCGGGGTTGCAAGACCGGGCCTTGGCCAGAATCAACACCATTGATGCGCTCACCTTTCCTTCTTTGGGAGAGAAGAACAATGGCAGAAGTAGGTCGGGTTTTCTTGAAGAA
Source organism: Triticum aestivum (assembly GCF_018294505.1). NCBI lineage: Eukaryota > Viridiplantae > Streptophyta > Magnoliopsida > Poales > Poaceae > Triticum > Triticum aestivum. The sequence goes on along the minus strand of NC_057802.1, from coordinate 423,353,052 downwards.
AGGAGGAACAAGATGAGGGAGAAGCGAGTTGGGTAGAGAGGAAGCTGAGAGAGAAGAGTGAAATGATGGTTGCTTCGTCCGTCCAACTTACTGCTGGAAAGGAGGGGGTTTTGTGATTTGATGGCTCATTGGGCATTACTGCGGCGCTTCGATCGGGGTAGTCTACCGTCACTCTACTACGGAGTAATTTAGTGCATGGCTGGTGGACCCCGATGCTGGCTGTCCCACACGTCGGCGAAAGTGAGTAATTTAGTGCATGGCTGGAGGAGGATCCGCACGGTAGAGCGTGTCCACTGTTTTTCTGAAGAAGAAAATGATTACAGCAAGTGTTTCCACTCTTACGACGGAGGAGTGCGAAACACGGCAGCCACTTGAACATACACAGTGCTCCTACTACTAGGCATGTGCAGTGGTTCATACGTCAGTACTACATAATCTTGTTGCTAGTGTAGTAAGATATGACAACAACAAATGATGTTGTGCGCATGTCAACTATATGAACAGTAATGTAGTAACATAGTACCGCTTTTTCGACTGTCTGGTCGAGAATGAACGGTGAGATCAATGTTAACAGAACTAGGTCTACAGTGCACGGAGAGTACGGTGCTACATTACTCCACGAAACATGAACCATATGAAGCACGGATAGTGTTAGGCAGGGTGTATGAAGGGTGCATGAGTCCACACTAGTAGGTTAACACAAATACACGAAGAGGAAACAACTATATTGAGATGAGAATGCAACCCAACACAACCACACGCTTTGTGCTACAGTGACTGATCTGCACCGTCTGAGTTTGATCCAACGGCCATGTTGCGCCGAGACATGGACATGCCCATGCAGAGGGCGCCTAAACACCACCGAAGTCCCTTTGCTTCTCGAGGCACACGACGTTGGTGATGCAGGGGGCGAAACGGCTGAAAGGCAATGCAATCTACGGGAAGGAAGAGGGATCCAGCCGAGGAGCGGGGAATCTTTTGGTTTTCACCATGGTAAAACACCAGTCGACGACTTCTCACATTAGGGAGCAGTGGGTTTTACAGGCGAAGTCATAGTGACTAATTGAGGCCGCGCCTGCTCCCCTCAATCAAAAAATTAAAAATCCTGCCGCGCCTGCTCCTGTCAATCAAAAAATTAAAAATCCTGCCGCACTCAAGCACCAGAGCAACGCCGCGGTGGATATTTAAATTTACCTGCCGGCAAGTAGATAAAAATGGGGTGAAAAACAAATGTGGCAGCTGCCTAGCTAATCGGTCGAACTAGCCCAACTAGCTAGCCACCGTGCTTCACTGATGTACTCGGCGGGAAAGGTGGTCTTTCGTGATTTGAGAACTCATTTACTTGCTTTGGCGAAAACGCGCGGTAGGGCGTCCCACGTCAGGAAGAATATATGCGTGCACCACCCGGGAGGACCCCGAAACTGCGTGGTAGGGTGTGCCATGTCTCAACACGGAGAAAAAATGTGCATGTAAATATTTACTATATCAGACATAGTACCTATGGTTCGACCTCGGGACCCAGCCAGTCGGTCGAAAACACCCCACTAGCCACACAACTTCATCATGCTAACATGGCACTGAGGATAGGTGTGGTTAGCTCCATCTCGACCAGCCACAACGTCTCTTGTTCTAGGCAATTCTTCTATTTTCCAAGCTTTTTTTAGTTTTAATAACACCATGGCAAGCTAGCGCTGCTCTTCGTGTGTGCCCGTGCAAAGGTTAGACGATGGAGAGAAGAGAGAGATCGCAGACCTGGGACCCACCAGTGAGTCAACGGTCATGCACGTGTTGACGAGGCACTCCCTCTACTCTACTCAACGTAATACTGTATAAAATCAAGTTATGGGACAAAGCCAACAATCGTTGTTGTTTCAGGCTATCGACTTACGCTTTGTAGTCCAGGTTGCCAGTTCGAATCTCGCTTTCAGATTTGTTAGTTTTAGGTCCAAATTCAATTAATGACAAGTGGGACCCTCGTGTGTTGTTCCGATATTTCAGTGTAGGATGGTTTTTTTGAACAAACACTTTGCGTGGTTAGACAAGTAACGGCACGAGTTACACGTATTTTGCAAGTTTACGAACAAAAATGACAGCGGCATAGAATATCACATCCACCCCGCAGCTTAGATGCTATGGTGATACGAGTTTTTACACCGTTGGAAGTGAGATCCAATGGCTTGGGAGTAGTCTTTGTAATTATGCGCAATTTCCAAACTCTCCAAAGGTTTTTTTGCAAATAAAACATTCAAGCCTCGTGCGTGCCGCTGCATCTTGGATCCAACGGCTCCCCGTTGCTCATATTAGGTGCTCCCCGTAGCTCAATTACCCGCTACGGTGATATGAGCATCTAGGTCGTATGATCAGTGATCAGATGGCACATGCGTAGTACTTGTACTTTCTGCGCAATTCCCAAACTCTCTCAGCCGTATATTGCAAAACATTCAAACCTCCTACTGTGGGCCGTTAGATCTCCGTGAACTCGTATCACCATAGAATCTACGGTGCGGGAGCACCTCATATTCTCCCGTGCGAGAAAACATAAGGTGCTCTCGCAGCTTGGATGCTACGGTGATACGAGCTTCGAGGTCGTTTGATCTGAGATCCAATGGCATCTGAGCAGTCTTTGTGCTTGTAAGCAGTGGCCGAACTCTTTGGGGGCTTTTCTGCAAAAAACCATTCGAACCACCGAGGAGGTGTTGGGTCACAAATCCAACGGCGCCGAAGAGCTTGTATCACCAAAGCATCTAAGGTGTGGTAGCACATGATATTCTTACATACAGGAGAATATGATGTCCTCCTTCATCTTAGATGCTACGGTGATACGAGCTTCGAGGTCGTTGGATATGGGATCCAAGGGCATCTGAGTAGTTTTTGTACAAATTGTGTGCAATTCTCAAACTCATCAAGGTTTCCTGTAAAAATATTAAGACATCATGTGAGCTGCTATATCTCAGATCTACAAGCTCCAAGCAACTCGTATCGGCATATAGCATCTAAGGTATGGGGGCACATGATATTCTCCCGGGGAGGAGGGGTGGGGGTGCACAACCAATCGGTGGTTGGGAGGGTGGGGACAAATATAATCTAAACAACCCTAAACAGAGCTTCACAATTTTATCTAAGGTCGAGGGGTTGACCCCCGACAATCATAGCTCCGCCTAATTAAACACAACATTTGCATGTACTGTAGTACTAGACTTAATATTCATGTTTCAGTTTCATGTTCGTTTTAAATATTGAATTGAGGACCATGCATGTCTTACATTTTACTCCCTTCGTTCCTAAATATTAGTCTTTTTAGAGATTTCAAATGGACTGGCACATACGGATGTATATAGACATATTTTAGAGTGTAGATTCACTCATTTTGCTCCGTATGTAGTCGCTTGTTGAAATCTCTAAAAGACTAATATTTAGGAACAGAAGGAGTATTTTTGAATTCGTGTCATACATGCATGGTTTGGAAAAATAGATGCACTATACTTATTGGATTGTTGTTGTGTTCGTGTGTGGGTGTCTCTGTGTGTGTGTGTGTGTGGTCATATGCTTGATACATACAAAGTTTTCTCACCTCCATATTGTTCATCTTTTAAATTTGAATTTGCATTGAAAAACTTACTAGGGATACCATGAAATGTGAAATCCACGTTGAGATCACTATATCACAAACTCACTCTAATTCAACAACTCGTCATAAATCAATTACCACGTTGAGATTAGTATTTGCAAGGAAAATACGGGCATTGTAATACACATAGATTCGTTCGGCAATTTAAAAGGTTCCTTTCGTATTCTCGAATGGTAGGACCCAACGGCGTACCAGCCAGACCTTGGCTCGTGTTGATCCTAAAAAAAAAAAAAAACCGGGCTCGTGTCCTTCTGGTGGCGTGCGTGGTACGCACATTAGGCAACCCCAACCAGTCGAGCCTCCGCGTTTCGAGTCGAAATATCTGGCGGCCAGAATTCCAGCCCTAGGAAATTCCCCTCATGTCCCCGGTCCATAATGACTACCGATGAACAACGGAGGGATGCTTTAGTAACTAGACAACGTTACCTACCGTGCCGAGCACGGTTCAATTCCCTCGGTCGCCGCTCGCCAAGGTCACCCGTCAACTGCATTGCCTAGTACTACTACTACTACACCAGGATGAGCACAGAATTGAGCCCGTTTGTTCGTGCCTAGTACTTGAGTTAATATATCAGGCAATGCACTGGTACGGAGGGATTATCCTTTTGCTCTGCATATATAACTTGTCTGAAGTCTAACTAAGCAAAATGTTTGACCAAATCCTTTCTTAAGAAATACAACAGGACAGATGTATGGCTTGAAAATTTATTGCATGATGCAGGTTATGATATTGTTTCGAATCCTGGATCTTAAATTTCAGAAAATCCAAAAGTGACCATAAATTCTTGAAACTGAGCATGGTCACGTGATATGGCACAAATATTACTTCGTAATTTTTTTCTTCAATTTGAGACAAGCTGCTTATGACAAGTTGCACAAATGAAGAGCCAAGGTATTTTGGAACAAAGACCTGTCACGTTAAGGCGAACGCTTTCACTATTGAAACCGTGGGCGTTTACGTGCCGCCACGAGTCCCGCTTCTCATCGGCAGGTGCCGTCCGAGCAAGCGTGTGAGTCGACGGGAGGCGTGCGAGCAGACCGTTGCGCCGGCTGATAGGGAGGCGTGCGAGCAGACCGCTGTGCAGGCTCACCGGGAAGCGAGCCCTTTGACCAGGCTCCGCTGCCCACCTTCGTCCCAACTGCTCCCACTTTTAATGTCACCGGCACCGCAGTTTAAAATCAACCCCGCACTACCCGGTATCGCTACAATCTTCTCTCTTCCTCTCCGATTCTCCTGTCGTCTACCTCCAACCAGCCTGACCTAAATGTCCGCCATGCCGCATCACGATGGTCTGCCCTTAGTCTTCTAGCTTCCTGAGGAAGACACCCAGCCGGAGTCTCAAGAACATAAGGCGCTTTGGGACGAGCTTGAACTGGCCTTGCGGGAAGACGCCGTGCCTGTCCCCGCTCCCGTTCCGGCTCCCATCGCCCCGACTGCGCCAGTGCCCATCCCCGTGGCATTGATGGGCTGGGAGCCGCACATTGTCGCCGAGCTTGATGCCACGGGGTTCCACGAGGTCCCCGCCGACTTTCACGCGCCCGTGCACCTGCCAGCGCATGCGCGTGCACTGACACGCACGCCCGTGCCGGTGCCTGTGCACCTGCCAGCGCATGCGCCTGCGCGTGCACTAACGTGCGCGCCTGTGCCAGTGCCCGTGCACACAAATGCGTCCACCGCGCCATTGACAGCGCATGTCCCCGCGCGGGTGCCAGTGCCCCCCTCAGCGGCATGGATGGCCGCCGTCGACCACTTCCTTGCACCAATGCAAGTCGCCTCCTCCCGTCAGTTGACTCGCTCCGAAGTCTAGAACATTTTGGCCTTCCTTGAAGCTAGGCCAACGTCCAGGAGTACGCCAACAACGGTGGAAGGCGCCGCCGTCACCGTCAGTCAGTGGCCCGACGACACACAGAGCACGGCAGAGGAGCCGCTTCCCACCGCAAGACGCCGCCGCCGCCGCCGCGTAATCTAAATTTGCCATGAAAAACTTTCGGATTGCCATGCTTAAAATCCGAACGTTTATCATTTCCGTTTATTTTAGATCGATCATCGTATAATTTAAAGTTGGAGTCAGAGTAAACGAAATCTATGGTTTGATTGATTGAATGTTCTGCTAGAGCCGTATCAAATTAAATATAAAACGTCATCAAGCCACATGTATTTCTTGTTATCCAACGACCTAGACTACTTCAATGTCAAGCGCTCAACACGTTTAGCGTGCAGTTAATTTCATGCCAAAAATAGTGCTAATCACATAATAACACGCAAATAATATCCTACTTAATATCCGCATGCACTTAATATACTTCCAAATTAACGTGCATTGCACGTACACACTGACTAGTGCTGCTAGCACGTGAAACAGGTGCCGTAACTTGTGAACGCGTCCAGATATGGTCAACGGCAACATCGCCCGCGAGTTCTTCGTGTTTTTCCATGCGTCTAAACGCAGAAGGGGAGGAGAGAGAGAGAGCACACATGGAACCCACCAGTAAGTGAAGGCGAATAGTACTAAAAATAATATTACATGTTATCCATTAAATAGGCTGTGGTAATATAAAAACATTATGTGAACAAAGGGAGGTACAACAAACATTGTTGTTCTACGTATGTTGCCTATTGACGTGCGGCTTGAAGGCCCTGGTCGCATGTTCGATCCTCGTCCTTTATTTTTTAATTTGTATATGGGTCCAAATTTGTTTCATGACATGTGGGCCCCTCGGTGTGTAGTTTGTAGCACTTTAATTTGTGGGTCGAAATTTGTTCCATTCCAAGTGGACTATCGGTGTGTAGTTTTGTAGCTTATTTATAATAATTAAAGAGAACAACAGAGTTTTTTGCAATAATACCATGGTGCGACGTTGAAGGCGAGAAAGGACGTGCGAGAGAGCGATGACCGAGCCAGAGGGAAATCAACTAGGGGAGTTGCGGGGGTTGCAACGGTGTTTGGAGTAGTTGTGGGCCGAATGCTACGAAAATATAATCTAAACCGACCAGAATAAATGCCTACACAAATTAATCCAAGGTTGGAGTGCCCCTCGCAATGTAAATAGCTCCGGCTTTGCGAGGGATGGAGAGGTAGCTTCAATGTGTGGAAGATACGGCGTGAGAAAGCGAGGTCAATCGAGAGACATATAGATAGAGAGATAAAGTGAGTGTGGTCCGACATTCATTGAACAGATATATATGCTCTGGAGAGATATTGTCCGATTGAGCTTTTGGCAAGGGTGAGGGCTGTAAGATAGAGCTTGAGAGATGATCCAGTCACAGACGTGTAGATATATTTTGTGCGTGGGAGGAAGCAAGGTCAATCGATCACATAGGGTTGTCGTGCGATCGAAAGAGTGAGACGGGTTGGAGAGAGTGACCTAGATAGAAAATGTGCGTGAGAGAGTATACAATGTGAATAAGTCGAATTGGGCTCAAACATGGTGATATATCATTTTTGTCCGAGAAAGAGCGAGGTCAATCAAGACATACAAAGAGAGAGAGAGAGAGAGAGAGGGGGAGAGAGAGCATGGCCCACCATGAGGTCGAAAGGGTGGGGGCGGCTTCGATGGACTGACCTAGATAAACAATCTGCGTGAGAGAGTATATAGAGTGTGTCGATCGAGGCCCGAACAAGGAGATATATCATTTGTGTGTGAAAGAAAATCAGGTTAAACGAGACTCAGATAAAGAGAGCGAGATTGAGCGAGTGTGGCCCGCCGTGCGGAAGAAAGAGTGAGACAGTCTTGAGGGAGTGACCTAGATAGACAACGTGCGTGCGTGCGCACGAGAGGTTGGGGGCTAGATAGGCAGTGCATGTATTTAGCACGAGAGGGTGAGAGGGAGAGGGAGAGAGAGAGAGAGAGAGAGAGCTCGGCATGGGGTGCAATGGCGGGTGTGTGAGGTAAATACATTTGGTAACAGAGTGGAAAAAGGGGGTTGTGTAGTTGAGAGAGTTAGAGATCGAAACATGGAGAGAAAGAATGGATGTGTGTTGGAAACCGATAGCTTCCTAAGGTGGTTAGGAGAGGAAGATTGACCGATACAGGAAGTATGTAGCATGTGTGCGGGGGGGGCTAAAAACAACATTTGAATGTAGATAGTACGAGACATAATATCGATGTTTCAATTCGGTGTACATTGTAAGATTTGAACTGAGAACCATGCATATAGGCAATTATTTCGAATTCGTGCCATACTAGGTTTCGAAAAGTTGACATTGACTCGATTTGTTGTGCTATTTTGTAGGTCATATGTTTGAATCCATCCAAAAGTTTTCTCACTACCATGGTGTTCATCATATACATATGAATTTGTATTAAAAAAGTAGCGTGGATACAGTGAAATGTGAAATCCATGTTAGAATTGGAGATTGCTATGTGACACACACTCTAATTCAAATAACTAATTATGTGACACACACTCTAATCCACCTTAGCGTGGATACCGTTTCGATTTTTTCCGAATAACTCCTCATTAATTAATTTATAGTATCTCGTTTCGAATGACTAATTATTGCAAGGAAAACATGGGCATGGTAATACATACAGATTCGTTTGCAAATGAAAGAAGATTCGTTTGCATTCTCAAATGTAGGCGCACCAGGCAGACCAGGGTCATGTCGTGGTGGTCGCGTGTGTCGGACGGACGCTTAGCACCCAGCCACCCACCCCCTCCCTCCCTCCCCCCTCCCCCCCAAAAAAGGACGACGACAAAATAAGTTTGCGCTTCCATGTTTCTGATTGAAATATCTGGCGGCCCCAATTCTAGCCCTGCAAAATCTTCCTACTCCACTGTCCCCTTCCGCGCCCAGATTGCTCAAATCCCTAATTCGCCGCCAACCCAAGCAAAGTTTGAATCGCCCCCCGTCTCTTTCCCCACCTTTGTGCCGCCGACAATGACGAAGATGACGGTCGCGCTTCACCACTGCACCGGAGCTACCTCATCTACGCCCTCGTCCACCGCACCGGGTGGTCCACCGACAACGTCGGCCGCCGCAACCGACGTGCCTCACAGACACCAACTTCCACCGCATCAGGTGCGCTTCACCGACGCCGTCTCCCAGCTCACCGGGGCTACTTCACCAAGCACATCGTCGCGCCTCCGCCCCCCGAGGCCGCTGGGGCTTCACCAACGGTCTCGTCCACCGCACTGTAGCGCTCCGCTGCCACTCAAGATTTGCATCTGTGCGCGGCCAGCCAACGCCGGCGCATCACCCTCAACGGCTCTGAAGTGACCCGCACTCTAGCTAGGCGAGCATGCCCAAACGCCGACCCGAACTAGGTATCCACACTTCACTCCCTTTTGCACTGTTCCGACGATGTTTGGATATCCTTTCACTGCTCTCTTAGCTTACACACCTATCCAACTCTGAGTTTAACTCTTATTTCTTCTAGAGATATCATCTGAAACAAGCAAATCCATTTTTTAGCGAAGCATGACGGCGCTACGGGATCTGGTACACATCCTGCACACCCGTATAACCTTGTAAGTATCTGTCCTCCGGTACAACAGCAAGGTCGTTTCCTCTTATTTGATCAACCATTCGCCGTGTCAAAAATGCAGAGGGGGATGCAAGGAGCACAAGGCTTGCACATCCAAGCAAGTGGTAACATGGACTTGTACATGGAACATCCCAAGCGCAAGCAGAGCTGCAGTGAGCCTGTACAACGAGCTAGAGTAAGTCCCTGCATTTCATTTAATTCGTACTGGCATTCGTGTATGATTTGTGTGCAATGGCGGATCCACGAATTCAAGTTACCAGGGGCGAACATTTAACTTAAAAAATACGAAGGCACTTGCACTCCGGAAATCAACATAACTTGAGAAATGTGAAGCTACATGCACTTTGAAAACCAGCTAATGATCCAAAGTAGTTCAGATTATAAACACTAAATGATGCAAGCACCAAAAAACACAAAATGCAACATGGTGTACAAGCACTACAAACATGGTCTGTACCTGCTTGAATTATTCGTTCTCTGGCTGAAAATATCGAAGTGTAATTGCACCTATAACCAGTGCGCAAACTGCATATCAATATATCTATCCTGCACAAGTATGCCAATAGTTTCAAACAACAGATTAGAAAAGTATTTATGCTACGTTGTCATGATACGGGGACTTTCTGGTAGATGGCCTCGACGTTTCCTCAAGCCATGAAAATGCACTATAATTTGCTTGTCATCAATACCTGCAAATCTCTATGTCTCTCTCAACATAGCAGATCATCATTAGACACTAAATCCTTCAATGGGAGCTTGCAAAATGCTTGCATTAGATGCCTCATTAGACACTATATGTTCATCACCAGGAGCATGTAAAATGTTTGCATCAAATCCTTGATAGCAGTTTGTTCATTAGACACTTCAGGCTCAAGAACAACATGAGCTTGGATGTTTGCACCGGAAACTTGATTAGATACATCAGATTCAGTTAGTTCAGTATTGATTGGGGGAGTTATAAAATAAGTAGAAATTGGTTTCATTTTCTCATCGATTCCCTACAAACAAACAGTTTTACAACACCGTCAGGTTTAACTATTGGCCAGAAATTGAAGAGTTGAATTGGATATAATCAGGGATGTGATGTACCTGCTCGTTGCACATGAAGGAAATATGCCCTAGAGGCAATAATAAAGTTATTATTTATTTCCTTATATCATGATAAATGTTTATTATTCATGCTAGAATTGTATTAACCGGAAACATAATACTTGTGTGAATACATAGACAAACAGAGTGTCACTAGTATGCCTCTACTTGACTAGCTCGTTGATCAAAGATGGTTATGTTTCCTAGCCATAGACATGAGTTGTCATTTGATTAACGGGATCACATCATTAGGAGAATGATGTGATTGACTTGACCCATTCCGTTAGCTTAGCACTCGATCGTTTAGTATGTTGCTATTGCTTTCTTCATGACTTATACATGTTCCTATGACTATGAGATTATGCAACTCCCGTTTACCGGAGGAACAGTTTGTGTGCTACCAAACGTCACAACATAACTGGGTGATTATAAAGGTGCTCTACAGGTGTCTCCAAAGGTACTTGTTGGGTTGGCGTATTTCGAGATTAGGATTCGTCACTCCGATTGTCGGAGAGGTATCTCTGGGCCCACTCAGTAATACACATCACTATAAGCCTTGCAAGCATTGTAACTAATGAGTTAGTTGCGGGATGATGTATTACGGAACGAGTAAAGAGACTTGCCGGTAACGAGATTGAACTAGGTATCGAGATACCGACGATCGAATCTCGGGCAAGTAACATACCGATGACAAAGGGAACAACGTATGTTGTTATGCGGTCTGACCGATAAAGATCTTCGTAGAATATGTGGGAGCCAATATGAGCATCCAGGTTCCGCTATTGGTTATTGACTGGAGAGGTGTCTTAGTCATGTCTACATAGTTCTCGAACCCGTAGGGTCCGCACGCTTAACGTTACGATGACAGTTATATTATGAGTTTATAGGTTTTGATGTACCGAAGGTTGTTCGGAGTCCCAGATGTGATCACGGACATGACGAGGAGTCTCGAAATGGTCGAGACATAAAGATTGATATATTGGAAGCCTATGTTCGGATATCAGAAGTGTTCCGGGTGAAATCAGGATTTTTCCGGAGTACTGGGAGGTTACCGGAACCCCCCGGTAACTTAATGGGCCTTGGTGGAAGAGAGGAGAGGAGGCCAGGGCAGGGCCGCACGCCCCTCCCCCCAGTCCGAATAGGACAAGGAGAGGGGTCGGCGCCCCCCTTTCCTTCCTCCCCTCCACCTCTTCCCCCTCTCTCTCCTAGTCCAACATGGAAAAGGGGGGAGTCCTACTCCCGGTAGGAGTAGGACTCCTCCTGGCGCGCCTCTCCCCTTGGCCGGCCGAACCCCCCCTTGCTCCTTTATATACGGGGGTAGGGGGGCACCTATAGACACACAATTGATCAATGATCTCTTAGCCGTGTGCGGTGCCCCCCTCCACCATATTACACCTCGATAATATCGTAGCGGTGCTTAGGCGAAGCCCTGCGTCGGTAGAACATCATTATTATCACCACGCCGTCATGCTGACGAAACTCTCCCTCAACACTCGGCTGGATTGGAGTTCGAGAAACGTCATCGAGCTGAACGTGTGCTGAACTCGGAGGTGCCGTGCGTTCGGTACTTGATCGGTCGAATCGTGAAGACGTACGACTACATCAACCGCGTTGTGTTAACGCTTCCGCTTTCGGACTACGAGGGTACGTGCACAACACTCTCCCCTCTCGTTGCTATGCATCACCATGATCTTGCGTGTGCGTAGGAATTTTTTTGAAATTACTACGTTATCCAGCAGTGGCATCCGAGCCTGGTTTTATGCGTTGATGTTATATGCACGAGTAGAACACAAGTGAGTTGTGGGCGATATAAGTCATACTGCTTACCAGCATGTCATATTTTGGTTCATCGGTATTGTGAGATGAAGCGGCCCGGACCGACATTACACGTACGCTTACGCGAGACTGGTTTCACCATTGCGAGCACTCGTTGCTTAAAGGTGACTGGCGGGTGTCTGTCTCTCTCACTTCAGTTGAACCGAGTGTTGCTACGCCCGGTCCTTGCGAAGGTTAAAACAGCACCAACTTGACAAACTATCGTTGTGATTTTGATGCGTAGGTAAGAACGGTTCTTGCTAAGCCCGTAGCAGCCACGTAAAACTTGCAACAACAAAGTAGAGGACGTCTAACTTGTTTTTGAAGGGCATGTTGTGATGTGATATGGTCAAGACATGATGCTATATTTTATTGTATGAGATGATCATGTGTCGTAAAAGCAATAGTTGGCGAGACGACAACGATGCTACGATGGAGATCAAGGTGTCGCGCCGGTGACGATGGTGATCATGACGGTGCTTCGGAGACGGATATCACAAGCACAAGATGATGATGGCCATATCATATCACTTATATTGATTGCATGTGATGTTTATCTTTTATGCATCTTATCTTGCTTTGATTGACGGTAGCATTATAAGATGATCTCTCACTAAAATTTCAAGATAAAAGTGTTCTCCCTGAGTATGCACCATTGCCAAAGTTCGTCGTGCCGAGACACCACGTGATGATCGGGTGTGATAAGCTCTACGTCCATCTACAACGGGTGCAAGCCAGTTTTGCACATGCAGAATACTCAGGTTAAACTTGACGAGCCTAGCATATGCAGATATGGCCTCGGAACACTGAGACCGAAAGGTCGAGCGTGAATCATATAGTAGATATGATCAACATAGTGATGTTCACCATTGAAAACTACTCCATTTCACGTGATGATCGGTTATGGTTTAGTTGATTTGGATCACGTAATCGCTTAGATGATTAGAGGGATGTCTATCTAAGTGGGAGTTCTTAAGTAATATGATTAATAGAACTTAAATTTATCATGAACTTAGTACATGATAGTATCTTGCTTGTCTATGTTAATTGTAGATAGATGGCCCGTGCTGTTGTTCCGTTGAATTTTAATGCGTTCCTTGAGAAAGCAAAGTTGAAAGATGATGGTAGCAATTACACGGACTGGGTCCGTAACTTGAGGATTATCCTCATTGTTGCACAGAAGAATTACGTCCTGGAAGCACCGCTGGGTGCCAGGCCTGCTGCAAGAGCAACACCAGAAGTTATGAACGTCTGGCAGAGCAAAGCTGATGACTACTCGATAGTTCAGTGTGCCATGCTTTACGGCTTAGAACCGGGTCTTCAACGACGTTTTGAACGTCATGGAGCATATGAGATGTTCCAGGAGTTGAAGTTAATATTTCAAGCAAATGCCCGGATTGAGAGATATGAAGTCTCCAATAAGTTCTACAACTGCAAGATGGAAGAGAATAGTTCTGTCAGTGAGCATATACTCAAAATGTCTGGGTATAACAATCAGTTGATTCAACTGGGAGTTAATCTTTCGGATGATAGCGTCATTGACAGAATTCTTCAATCACTTCCACCAAGCTACAAGAGCTTCGTGATGAACTATAACATGCAAGGGATGAATAAGACAATTCCCGAGCTCTTCGCAATGCTAAAGGCAGCGGAGGTAGAAATCAAAAAGGAGCATCAAGTGTTGATGGTCAATAAGACCACTAGTTTCAAGAAAAAGGGCAAAGGGAAGAAGAAGGGGAACTTCAGGAAGAACAGCAAGCAAGTTGTTGTTCAGGAGAAGAAACCCAAATCTGGACCTAAGCCTGAGACTGAGTGCTTCTACTGCAAGCAGACTGGTCACTGGAAGCGGAACTACCCCAAGTATTTGGCGGATAAGAAGGATGGCAAGGTGAACAAAGGTATATGTGATATACATGTTATTGATGTGTACCTTACCAGAGCTCGCAGTAGCACCTGGGTATTTGATACTGGTTCTGTTGCTAATATTTGCAACTCGGAACAGGGACTACGGATTAAGCGAACACTGTCCAAGGACGAGGTGACGATGAGCGTGGGAAACAGTTCCAAAGTCGATGTGATCGCCGTCGGCACGCTACCTCTACATCTACCTTCGGGATTAGTATTAGACCTAAATAATTGTTATTTGGTGCCAGCGTTGAGCATGAACATTATATCTGGATCTTGTTTGATGCGAGATGGTTATTCATTTAAATCATAGAATAATGGTTGTTCTATTTATATGAGTAATATCTTTTATGGTCATGCACCCTTGAAGACTGGTCTATTTTTTGAATCTCGGTAGTAGTGACACACATATTCATAATGTCGAAGCCAAAAGATGCAGAGTTGATAATGATAGTGCAACTTATTTGTGGCACTGCCGTTTAGGTCATATCGGTGTAAAGCGCATGAAGAAACTCCATAATGATGGACTTTTGGAATCACTTGATTATGAATCACTTGGTACTTGCGAACCGTGTCTCATGGGCAAGATGACTAAAACACCGTTCTCCGGAACTATGGAGAGAGCAACTAATTTGTTGGAAATCATACATACAGATGTATGTGGTCCGATGAAAATTGAGGCTCGTGGCGGATATCGTTATTTTCTCACCTTCACAGATGATTTGAGTAGATATGGGTATATCTACTTAATGAAACATAAGTCTGAAACATTTGAAAAGTTCAAAGAATTTCAGAGCGAAGTTGAAAATCATCGTAATAAGAAAATAAAGTTTGTACGATCAGATCGTGGAGGAGAATATTTGAGTTACGAGTTTGGCCTACATTTGAAACAATGCGGAATAGTTTCGCAACTCACGCCGCCCGGAACACCACAACGTAATGGTGTGTCCGAACGTCGTAATCGTACTTTACTAGATATGGTGCGATCTATGATGTCTCTTACTGATTTACCGCTATCGTTTTGGGGTTATGCTTTAGAGACGGCTGCATTCACTCTAAATAGGGCACCATCAAAATCCGTTGAGATGACGCCTTATGAACTATGGTTTGGCAAGAAACCAAAGTTGCCGTTTCTTAAAGTTTGGGGTTGCGATGCTTATGTGAAGAAACTTCAACCTGATAAGCTCGAACCTAAATCGGAGAAATGTGTCTTCATAGGATACCCAAAGGAGACTGTTGGGTACACCTTCTATCACAGATCTGAAGGCAAGACATTCGTTGCTAAGAATGGATCCTTTCTAGAGAAGGAGTTTCTCTCGAAAGAAGTGAGTGGGAGGAAAGTAGAACTTGATGAGGTAACTGTACCTGCTCCCTTATTGGAAAGTAGATCATCACAGAAACCAGTTTCTGCGACACCTACACCAATTAGTGAGGAAGTTAATGATAATGATCATGGAACTTTAGATCAAGTTATTACTGAACCTCGTAGGTCAACCAGATTAAGATCCGCACCAGAGTGGTACAGTAATCCTGTTCTGGAGGTTACGTTACTAGACCATCACGAACCTATGAACTATGCAGAAGCGATGGTGAGCCCAGATTCCGCAAAATGGCTGGAGGCCATGAAATCCGAGATGGGATCCATGTATGAGAACAAAGTATGGACTTTGGTTGACTTGCCCGATGATCGGCAAGCCATTGAAAATAAATGGATCTTCAAGAAGAAGACTGATGCTGACGATAATGTTACTGTCTATAAAGCTCGACTTGTTGCGAAAGGTTTTCGACAAGTTCAAGGGATTGACTACGATGAGACCTTCTCACCCGTAGCGATGCTTAAGTCTGTCCGAATCATGTTAGCAATTGCCGCATTTTATGATTATGAAATTTGGCAAATGGATGTCAAAACTGCATTCCTGAATGGATTTCTGGAAGAAGAGTTGTATATGATGCAACTGGAAGGTTTTGTCGATCCAAAGGGAGCTAACAAAGTGTGCAAGCTCCAGCGATCCATTTATGGACTGGTGCAAGCCTCTCGGAGTTGGAATAAACGCTTTGATAGTGTGATCAAAGCATTTGGTTTTATACAGACTTTTGGAGAAGCCTGTATTTACAAGAAAGTGAGTGGGAGCTCAGTAGCATTTCTGATATTATATGTGGATGACATATTGCTAATTGGAAATGATATAGAATTTCTGGATAGCATAAAGGGATACTTGAATAAGAGTTTTTCAATGAAAGACCTCGGTGAAGCTGCATATATATTGGGCATCAAGATCTATAGAGATAGATCAAGACGCTTAATTGGACTTTCACAAAGCACATACCTTGACAAAGTTTTGAAGAAGTTCAAAATGGATCAAGCAAAGAAAGGGTTCTTGCCTGTATTACAAGGTGTGAGATTGAGTAAGACTCAATGCCCGACCACTGCAGAAGATAGAGAGAAGATGAAAGATGTTCCCTATGCTTCAGCCATAGGCTCTATCATGTATGCAATGCTGTGTACCAGACCTGATGTGTGCCTTGCTATAAGTTTAGCAGGGAGGTACCAAAGTAATCCAGGAGTGGATCACTGGACAGCGGTCAAGAACATCCTGAAATACCTGAAAAGGACTAAGGATATGTTTCTCGTTTATGGAGGTGACAAAGAGCTCATCGTAAATGGTTACGTTGATGCAAGCTTTGACACTGATCCGGACGATTCTAAATCGCAAACCGGATACGTGTTTACATTGAACGGTGGAGCTGTCAGTTGGTGCAGTTCTAAGCAAAGTGTCGTGGCGGGATCTACGTGTGAAGCGGAGTACATAGCTGCTTCGGAAGCAGCAAATGAAGGAGTCTGGATGAAGGAGTTCATATCCGATCTAGGTGTCATACCTAGTGCATCGGGACCAATGAAAATCTTTTGTGACAATACTGGTGCAATTGCCTTAGCAAAGGAATCCAGATTTCACAAGAGAACCAAGCACATCAAAAGACGCTTCAATTCCATCCAGGATTTAGTCCAGGTGGGAGACATAGAAATTTGCAAGATACATACGGATCTGAATGTTGCAGACCCGTTGACTAAGCCTCTTCCACGAGCAAAACATGATCAACACCAAGACTCCATGGGTGTAAGAATCATTACTGTGTAATCTAGATTATTGACTCTAGTGCAAGTGGGAGACTAAAGGAAATATGCCCTAGAGGCAATAATAAAGTTATTATTTATTTCCTTATATCATGATAAATGTTTATTATTCATGCTAGAATTGTATTAACCGGAAACATAATACTTGTGTGAATACATAGACAAACAGAGTGTCACTAGTATGCCTCTACTTGACTAGCTCGTTGATCAAAGATGGTTATGTTTCCTAGCCATAGACATGAGTTGTCATTTGATTAACGGGATCACATCATTAGGAGAATGATGTGATTGACTTGACCCATTCCGTTAGCTTAGCACTCGATCGTTTAGTATGTTGCTATTGCTTTCTTCATGACTTATACATGTTCCTATGACTATGAGATTATGCAACTCCCGTTTACCGGAGGAACACTTTGTGTGCTACCAAACGTCACAACGTAACTGGGTGATTATAAAGGTGCTCTACAGGTGTCTCCAAAGGTACTTGTTGGGTTGGCGTATTTCGAGATTAGGATTTGTCACTCCGATTGTCGGAGAGGTATCTCTGGGCCCACTCAGTAATACACATCACTATAAGCCTTGCAAGCATTGTAACTAATGAGTTAGTTGCGTGATGATGTATTACGGAACGAGTAAAGAGACTTGCCGGTAATGAGATTGAACTAGGTATCGAGATACCGACGATCGAATCTCGGGCAAGTAACATGCCGATGACAAAGGGAACAACGTATGTTGTTATGCGGTCTGACCGATAAAGATCTTCGTAGAATATGTGGGAACCAATATGAGCATCCAGGTTTCGCTATTGGTTATTGACCGGAGAGGTGTCTCGGTCATGTCTACATAGTTCTCGAACCCGTAGGGTCCGCACGCTTAACGTTTCGATGACAGTTATATTATGAGTTTATATGTTTTGATGTACCGAAGGTTGTTCGGAGTCCCGGATGTGATCACGGACATAACGAGGAGTCTCGAAATGGTCGAGACATAAAGAATGATATATTAGAAGCCTATGTTTGGATATCGGAAGTGTTCCGGGTGAAATCGGGATTTTTCCGGAGTACCGGGAGGTTGCCGGAACCCCCCGGTAACTTAATGGGCCTTAGTGGGCCTAGGTGGAAGAGGGGAGAGGAGGCCAGGGCAGGGCCGCACGCCCTCCCCCCCAGTCCGAATAGGACAAGGAGAGGGGGGCGGTCCCCCCTTTCCTTCCTCCCCTCCACCTCTTCCCCCTCTCTCTCCTCGTCCAACATGGAAAAGGGGGGAGTCCTACTCCCGGTAGGAGTAGGACTCCTCCTGGCGCGCCTCTCCCCTTTGGCCGGCTGAACCCCCCCCCTTGCTCCTTTATATACGGGGGCAGGGCGGCACCTCTATACACACAATTGATCATTGATCTCTTAGCCGTGTGCGGTGCCCCCCTCCACCATATTACACCTCGATAATATCGTAGCGGTGCTTAGGCGAAGCCCTGCATCGGTAGAACATCATCATTGTCACCACGCCGTCGTGCTGACGAAACTCTCCCTCAACACTCGGCTGGATCGGAGTTTGAGGGACGTCATCGGGCTGAACGTGTGCTGAACTCGGAGGTGCCGTGCGTTCGGTACTTGATCGGTCGGATTGTGAAGACGTACGACTACATCAACCGCGTTGTGTTAACGCTTCCACTTTCGGTCTACGAGGGTACGTGGACAACACTCTCCCCTCTCGTTGCTATACATCACCATGATCTTGCGTGTGCGTAGGAAAATTTTGAAATTACTACGTTCCCCAACAGCAAGCTAGGCCTCTAGGCTTGCCGCCCGCTGCTCGCACGCCATGCGGCGTCAGCCAGCCATGCCAACCTGCCAACCCATGAGTGTGACGGGACATGCTGCAGGCCGGGCCCGCCACTACCAAGCCTCCGCACGCGCGCGGATCTGCTGCTGTCGAAGCGGGGCGGTTGGGATCCCTCGCGCCCATACCACGCACCTTTACCGCGTGGTAAATGCGGGGTCGTGGGGACGTGGGTGCACTTAATCCCACGACCCCACGCCTCGCCCCCTCGGCTTCGCAACCAGGGGCTATAAATCGGGGGAGGAGGGGGAGCGGCAAAGGCACGCGCGCTCTCCTCTCCTCACCTCTTCTTGCTTCTTTCTCTTCTTCGCCGCCGCCGCACTCGCGCTCCGCCGAAGTGCTGCTGCGGCTCGCCATTGTCGTCGAGCTTCTTCTTCTCCAAGCCCTCTCTCTGCTCCGCCGCGGGCTCGCGCGCTCGTCACCGCCTCCCGCCTTCGTCGCGCTCGAGTTGCCATAGCGCGCTCCGGCGATTGGGACGGTTCCAACGTCCACGAAGACCACCTCAAGTTCCTCCACGACACACGGCGGCTGCTCGGAGTGGGCTACGTCGAGGTGCTCCTGCCGCCGAGATCTCGCTGGTGCCGAACGAAGGCGAGCGCGTCATCTTCCGCTCGCACTTCCTCCATGGCTTCGGCCTGCCGGCGAGCGACTTCCTCCGCTCGTTCCTCACCTTCTACCGACTCCAGCCGCACCACCTCATGCTGAACACGGTGGTGCTACTGTCGGCCTTCGTCACCCTCTGTGAGGGTTATCTCGGCATCCTCCCCACCATCGAGCTCTGGGGGGGCTTCTTCTACACCAAGCTCGGTACCGCCGTCAAGGACGAGGCGGCCCAGTGCGGAGCTTTCGTTGTTGTGCGACGCCTGGGTGCCATGAACGCCTTCCCAGCCATCAAGCTGATACAGTCGGTCAAGCTGTGGCAGAAGTCGTACTTCTACATGAAGAACGTCAACCCGGAGACCGACCTCATCAACCTGCCGCCATACTTGGCCGGTCCGCCTGCCGAGCCCCGCACCAATTGGGGCTTCAAGCCGAAGCCGTTGTCGCCTGACACCTCCACCGCCATCGCCCGCCTCAAGGTGATGACAGAGTTGGAGGGCCTCAAGGCGTCCAACTTGCTGGTCGCTTTCGTGGTGCGCCAAGTCCTCCAACTTCAAGGCCGGCCTCACATCATAAGCCAGATGAGCGGGCATCACGACCCATGCAGGATGTGCACCAAGGAGATGCCGACTGCAGAGGTGGCCCATCTGGTGAAGGAGATCGCCGACCTCAAGCTCGAGGAGGAGGAGTGGTGGTTCGGCAAGCGGCCGTACTCCCGTGCAGATCCGCCGCCTATGGTAAGCTCTTGATTCTTTTTTCTTTCCTTCTCGCCGGGTTCTCTCTTGCCGGGCTCTTTCTTGCCGGGTTCTCTCTTGCCGACTGACCAGCTCGACCATGATGCAGGTCCTCCCCTCCCAGTTGGAGGCCAACATCGACTATATGCCGGATCGGGAGGTGAGCGACGTGGTGGACCCCGACTTGGGGGCGGCCGCCCTGGAGGATGACGCCATAGGCGGTGGTGGTGGGGCAGGCGGCTCGAAGGAGGAGGCGGCGGCGTGCAGAGCTGGCCGGATGACTATGAAGAGGAGGAGGAGGCGGAGCCGCGCCGTCAGCCGCCTGCCGACAGGGCTGGTCCGAGCTCCTCAGGCAAAGATCTATATGCCAGACGAGATTGAACTAGGTATCGAGATACCGACGATCGAATCTCGGGCAAGTAACATACCGATGACAAAGGGAACAACGTATGTTGTTATGCGGTCTGACCGATAAAGATCTTCGTAGAATATGTGGGAGCCAATATGAGCATCCAGGTTCCGCTATTGGTTATTGACTGGAGAGGTGTCTCAGTCATGTCTACATAGTTCTCGAACCCGTAGGGTCCGCACGCTTAACGTTACGATGACAGTTATATTATGAGTTTATATGTTTTGATGTACCGAAGGTTGTTCGGAGTCCCGGATGTGATCACGGACATGACGAGGAGTCTCGAAATGGTCGAGACATAAAGATTGATATATTGGAAGCCTATGTTCGGATATCGGAAGTGTTCCGGGTGAAATCAGGATTTTTTCGGAGTACCGGGAGGTTACCGGAACCCCCCGGTAACTTAATGGGCCTTAGTGGGCCTAGGTGGAAGAGAGGAGAGGAGGCCAGGGCAGTGCCGCACGCCCCTCCCCCCAGTCCGAATAGGACAAGGAGAGGGGGGCGGCACCCCCCTTTCCTTCCTCCCCTCCACCTATTCCCCCTCTCTCTCCTAGTCCAACATGGAAAAGGGGGGAGTCCTACTCCCGGTAGGAGTAGGACTCCTCCTGGCGCGCCTCTCCCCTTGGCCGGCCGAACCCCCTTGCTCCTTTATATACGGGGGCAGGGGGCACCTCTAGACACACAATTGATCAATGATCTCTTAGCCGTGTGCGGTGCCCCCCTCCACCATATTACACCTTGATAATATCGTAGCGGTGCTTAGGTGAAGCCCTGCGTCGGTAGAACATCATCATTGTCACCACGCCGTTGTGCTGACGAAACTCTCCCTCAACACTCGGCTGGATCGGAGTTCGAGGGACGTCATCGAGCTGAACGTGTGCTGAACTCGGAGGTGCCGTGCGTTCGGTACTTGATAGGTCGGATCGTGAAGACGTACGACTACATCAACCGCGTTGTGTTAACGCTTCCGCTTTCGGTCTACGAGGGTACGTGGACAACACTCTCCCCTCTCGTTCCTATGCATCACCATGATCTTGCGTGTGCGTAGGAATTTTTTTGAAATTATTACATTATCCAGCAGCACATGCTACTCTTGCAAGCTGCGACTGTCTGTTTGCGCAAGCTCGATGCCATGCCCCTGCTGCCGCCGCTGCCTCCCACGCAGGCTACACCCAGGGTTGGATCTTCATCTTCTTGTCCTTCCGTTCGCTTGAAGCCCAGCGACCGCCCTCCAACGAGGGCGCGAGGAAGTGCTGTGTCGGTCTGTCCAGCGGCGGCTAGGTTAAGAGCGAACCAGACTAGAGGCTGGAGCGGATGAATTGGGATTTTTCCTGCTGTCGATCGATATGGGAGGCGCTCGTTTGGGCCGTGAGCCTGCTATAGGGCCTGCCTTGCACTTATGTTATTGGCCTATCTAAATTGAAACATTTTTCTTCATTTTTTACATTGCCTGCTCGTGCGTTGGGACGAACAAAACTAGCCTGGGCCAACCTGGACGACTCAAACTAGGTGCACACTTTCGAGCCACCCGAGGCGGCCGCCCATACCAGCCCCTATGGTGGCATCGCCCCTTTTTGCGTGTATGATTGGGGTAGTGAAAAATATTCCAGTGGCGCTTTTGATTTACCCACAGAATGGTTGAATTGCTTGTTTCTATGAACTGAGTTCGCCAATAATGTGAAGGATGCCAGTCTTTTCATCCTATTGTAGATTGCTTAGATCTCGATATGCCAAAAGTAACCGCATGAAATATACAGTAAAAGCCAGTGTGATGTGTGTGGCTACAACTAGTCTGACTACACGTTGTTATATAACATATCAAGGACGCACCATCTTACCAGATTAACCATTCGACTTACCAATGCAGTGTGGGAAGAAAGAAGTATTGGGACTGCGTATCCAAGCAATTGATGCCATGGACTCCTTCGTACAACCTTGTAAGCGAAAAAGAAGTTGCAGTGTGCCTGTACAAAGAACTAGCATAAGTTCAGTTACCTGCTTCTCGGAATTTTAGTTAGCCACTTATTGCAAAATTGTTCAAGCGCCTATCTATGTGTTTGATACTTACTATTAAGAATTACCTGTTTGCCTGAACTTAAATAGCTACTTGTTTGTTAACTGCTTTGCTGCTGCAACAACGGGTTACAATGATGTTAATAACTACTTTTAAGCATCGAATTGAAACTCTTTAATTCCTTGTTTGTTTAACTGGTTTGCTGTTATAACTCCCAGTTGAGATGTTTTGCTAACTTCAACTTTTCTGAATCCAATTAAGACTTTAATGGCAAAACAGGTTAGCCCAAGATCAAAGAGCGAGGTCCCCATGGACATTGTATCATCCCACAGCAGTGGCAGCGGCCCAATCATGCATTATGAATTGCCAACTGCTGATGCTCTAGAGGCTAAACTAGTGGTAGAAAGAGATTCTGCTTCTGCACTTAGAGATGAAGTTGACATGTTGAGGAAGCAAACAGCACAATCAGTAGCAGTACTCAAGACAACCATTAAATATTTGGTGGATTTCAAAACGAAGCAAGCTGAGACTGACCACATTGTTAAGGTCCTGAAGGAAAAAAGGAAATTAAATTCCCACTTGGTAAATCATAGGTGAAATGTTCTTTCCATCGTTGAATAACCTTTGTGTTGTTTGTTCATGTAATCTATCAAACCATTTGTTTTAGAGATCATGTAATAATTGTTTTTTGTTTTTTGGTTTGTAATTTTATTTGACCACAAGTTTGTATTAATTGATAAGACTCGGAGACATTTCATTTTGATTGTTGTGCCAGACCTACAAATATGCCAATCGGGCTGAATGTGCATTCAGCAATAATAGTAGTATAGATGGACCATAAGTGGCACGCATCGGAAAGGGCCAAGATGATGTAGTAGCTTGGCTAAAAAAAGGATGTTGTTGTTGCAAAAAAAAGTACAACGGCCTGGCTTATGTTTATTAGTTGATATTATTGATCCATATACTCTATAAGTGTTTATATGTCTGTTAGTTCTGTACATTCTTGGTTGATTGACTCGGTATTTAAATCTTAATACATCGCTTGTGTACATATCTAAATGGGAGTACACATTATGCTGTGTGTGACATTTGAGTTGGACATGAAGTGTTCCAAATATTCGAATTCACCTTAAACTGGATTCTCGCTTTTGAATTTGAGTATCGGCATTTGTAAACCATATTCATATATGACAGTGGAATACATCTTTTTCGTCCTTTTGAAGATATATAAAAACACATAGAATGATTTATAAAGATTCATATAGGAATACAAAATGGATTCGAATTTAGTTGCCAGGGTAAACGTGGATGCTTATTGTCCCAAAATTCGAATGAAGCGGCAAAATGTCCACTCCCACGTCGGCTGCCCGAAGCCAAGTGTTTGGGAGATGGAAATTACTGTCTACCCATTACACGGACAATCCATCGGCCCGATTTCCACTGCTCTAAATAGGGGTAGGATAGTAACTTCAATTAGATGTGACACGATCGCCTCTAAGCCCATTCCGACACGGTGGGTGCCAAACATGGGCGGCAAAACACATTTGATTCAAGCTCATCCGAAAGACCTCTGTTTCTCCCTCCATTTCCCCATTCATACACGGTGGGCGGCAAAACAAACTCGACTCGGCCGAAATCGATGTAGGCAAATATTTTCAATAGGGGAAGGTTTGTAACTTCACACAGACGTGACACAACCGCCCTACCTGTCAGCCCCGTTCATACACCGTGGGCGCCAACCATGGGCGCCAACCACCCTCTCCTCGCCCGAAATCGCTCTGGGCAAATATTGGCGAGATGCGAGATTACCGTCATATCCCCAACCGATGAGACGTCCAAATTTTAAACGGGGGCTAAGTTCGTAACTTTCCCATATTTCAAACAGGCGCGTCCCAAAAACATGGTTCCCTGTACCTGTCCCTCCATTTTCCCATTCATAAACCGTCCGCGCTAGAACACCATGCCCACACCAGCCGCCGTCCTCCACCACATCCATCGCCACCGTCCTCCACCATGCCGGAGCGCCTACCAAGACCGCGTCGTCCACTGGTAGAGATCGATGTTTCTCATCCACGGCGATGGACCAAGAGCCTTGCATCACATCCGCTCGCTTCATCGGCGTCGTCGTCCTCTTTGTCGGGGCCGCTCACGTGACCTTCTCTTCCACCGCAACGGGACTTATCCCCCGATGCACCCGTCTACTGTCGCAGATCTGCTTCAACGCCACCGATGGCCATCGCACCCCCGATGCCTACACGGCGCCGCAAGAGAGGTGGTACTTCATATCTCCTCAACTTTTTGATCTCAACCAGAAAATAGATCTTAACTTGGTTACTCTAGTTTCTTTTCAGCTCTTAGAATTTAGTTCTTAGTTCGAAGCAAACAATGGTTGCTTTTATGATCACTATACGAATCAGAATACGTGCTTCGTGCCATAATAGCACTGCTCCACCCATCAAGCTAAACAAGCTTAGTTGTTCAAATATGAATCTGATATTATTAAAACAGAGTCGTTTAATTGGTCAGCTAAATGTTCCTAAATTAGTTTCAAAATGCATGTTCGCCGCTCGGGTGTGTATCTCTACAGGGTGCCCATGTTGGGCCGGCCCACCCTGGGATTTTGGGTCGTCCCAGGCCCTGATTCCCCTCTGTTCTGTTGCGTGCTTCCGATCTCTACTCGCCCCCAGCCGCCTACCTCGCTGGCGACTTGCCGTCCCCGGACGGCATGACTCTACAAGGAGACGCCGGACTAACAGGAGGTCAGGAGCCACTCGCCCAACAGCGTCACCGCTGCCCGGGCGCGCCGCCGGGCCTACCTTCCTAGTCCGTTCAGGGCTCAGGCGTGCAGCACCCACTAAGCCAACCCGATTTATCCTGAGATACGTCCTCAACACTCAGCAGCCACTCCTCATCACCCATTTTCTAATTGATTCATTACTCATTAGGCAGGACTATCATTAGGGTTTGTTGTGTGCTCAGTGCTACCTACACTTAATGGTTCAGATGTATTTCGGTAATCTTTAGTACCTGTAAAGTTCACAGGGTTTTCAAAATTCCGGCCCTAGGAACAGACACTAGTCATTTTGGATTGTTGGTCGTAGTGACATTGACCCAGATTACTACTGCAAGCCAGGTTTGTTGACAATTTTACTTGTCTTTCTTACTCATTCGATATAATATCCAATTATTCACGTCGATTAGTTGCAAACAATAAGTGCTAGACAAACTTCTTGATTCAGATTTTGGACGGTCTCTTACTGCAGTTACAATTCTGCATACTTGTCCTAGTAAGCTCACAAGTAAATGATTGATTCACTACATCTATGCTTGCCTTGTCATATTTGTTGTCAATATTCTTTTAGGGTGGACCACCCTGTTTCTAAATACTGCAACCGTAGACATGAGTGAATAGTATTTCTCTATGTGATCTCTTCCATCATGTGTGGGCAACGAACACTGCATTGTATAGAAAGAAAGTGTCATTTCCAGCTTTTACATAGGCTTCGATCTTTTACATGGAATACAATCTGCCTACTTGCTTTGTGTCGCACTACCAACACTCCACCCTTGAAGCTAAACATTATGCCACTCATAATTCCTTAGTTTATTTGTTCAAATACGAATTTCATATGATTCTAATGTTCCTACTTCAGTTTTGAAATGTGTGTCTGCCTGTTATAGAGACATAAGGGGTTTGTATTTCTGTGTGTGGTCTGGTCAGCACGGTTGGGGGGTGAACTTTGCATATGCAGGGGTTTATAGGGAGACACTCTTCGAGTTGAATCCGCAATGCATTCCATAGATAATCTGACTACTTTTTATGTTTTCATGAATCTCAGATTCTGAACAGCATCATAATGATTATGAGCTTGCGCGCATGAAAAGAATAAAGCAGAACAATGCCATGGCTGTCAAACTTGGCATTAAGGGACTGAAATCAAGTCTGGATGCAATGCAATGCAAACGCTCTCCACCTACAGATTCATGCTCAGAATATGATCCTAACAGTGATTCTGAGCTAGAGGGAGACCTAAGTCAATGTAGCTCCCTAGTGGAGGAGTCAGAGGAAGATGCCCTATCTTATTCACCCATCAAGGTGCTTGCTCTAACTTTCCAAGGTTATATTGGTCGCACATATCTTGCAACTGATGCTTTGCATTGCTTCTACTTTGTTGAACTGCCATTAGCTTAGTTTACACATCGTGTATGTGAATACGCCCTGCCTATCCATTTTCAGTACATATTCCATCTGTCATCATACCATATTTATCCATTCAAATGTTGTTCTTGTGTATCAGACGTTCAAAAGGAAGAGGGCGATTGCTGATCATGGAGGAGCACAAGCAAAGTATTTGGAAAAGGTAGTGGCACCTGATAAATCAAATAGCCCATTAGGTGTAGTTGCAATATCACCTGACCCACAAAACACCCCAACTCTAGCAGACTCTAGCCCTACTACACTGGTCATTTCTGATGCCCCAACTCAGCAGACCCCAACTGCAGCAAACATTATGATTATGCCAGTTGACATAGCACCAGCTCTACGACGCAAAACCCCCATTCCAGCAAAGAGTACACCAAATCCAGTTGCCAAATCCCTTTTCGAACCAGAGAGAGCCCCAATTGCAGCAAATAGGACCCCTGTTCCATTTCTTCCCAGTTTAGAAGACAAAGCTTATATTGTTGTCAGGAACTTTGTGCGCATCTTTCCTTCATGGAAAGATTATACCGCAGACACAGAACAATTTCCAGTCTTCCTCCGCAACTTACGCGTAAGTAATGTACTAATGTTATTCATGGTCATTACTGCATATGTTTCTGCTGACAGAAGACACAAGATTTCATTCTTTTAAATAGGCGAGGACCAAACTGGATTGTGAAGACGAGCAAGGGTTGGTTGCGCTTTTCAAGCACTCGTTGATGAAGTATCGTTCCTACCTGAGGCAAGCGCACTTCGATGGCAAGCCTCTAAACGAAATTTCTGTAAAGTCTCCGGTGCTACATTTATCCGACGGTGACTGGAATAATCTTGTTACACATTGGTCTCGGCTGCAGCGTAAGGTACTGTCTATGATATCACATCACAATTTGAACTACATTTCTGCATTTGCCTTAACGTCTCACTTGTACGAAAACTGTTAGCAGAAGAACATTCATTCTCAAGGGACCACAGAATCTCGCAACTATACTGCACACTGCATTGCTCTTGTGAGTACCTCTTGCCCTGTATGACCATACTTACTTTCATAGCTGTTTGATTATGTAGCATCACTGCACATGTTAGCCTCGTTATCGTCCATTTGGTGGACATTATAAGATCCGTATGGACTCTTACATAAATTTAGAATCAACCCAATGCTTTTGAAGAGGTTTAGCTCTGCAGTCCTCTTGTAAGGACTGAACGTCGTCTATCACTGTACTTACATTAACAGCTACTCCCTCCGTCCCATAATATAAGAACGTTTTGTACAGTACACCAGTGTTCAAAACACTCTTGTATTATGGGAAGAGGGATTGGTTCATTGTGTAGCATTCTGCATCTTATCTCCCTCGCCCACCATTTACTAAAAAAGATCAGATCTATATTTAATCTTACCAAAAAGTAGAATACACAGACAATGCCAGTGCAGAAGTGTAGCCCATTGCTCTTGTCAGTACATTTTGTCCTGTAACGCTTGTACTTCCAGGGATTGGTAGTTGATTATGTAGCATCAATCTGCATCTTATCTTCATTATCCTCTATCCCTTCCAGTATTATCATATCTATAATTACTCTCTACAAAATGTAGAGTACAGGCAATGCTTATGAAGAAGATTCTGTGCTGAAATTCTTGAGTTATCCTTCCCTTGACATGGAGAAGGGCATTATAAAGCCGGTGTTAACTGTTAATGTAAGTCAGTCCTTCTAAAGCCTTTATCCTCAACTGCTGTTTAATTTGCTCATACTCCCTATCGTTTACTGCTGTTTAGTTTGCTGTTTCTACCAAAATGCATGTTCGCAAGAACCGTAAGTTCTAAGTTTTACTTGTAAAACCAAATTCCTTATTCATACCATGCACATTACTCAATACTCCCTATATGTATGCTTGTTTTTGTGGATCTATAATCCAGTGTGTGGTGAAGCAGCCCACGTTTGCACCTTGTCATCTCCTGTTTTATCTTACTGATGTGGCTGATGATATGAACAACATGCCATGCACATTAACCAAAATAGATACAATGATTTTCTTTGCCCTTCATCTATGCTTGTTATGTTGACATGGTAATCCAGTAGTGTGGTGAAGCTCCCCGCATTATGAACAATGCCAAATTATGCTATTGATATTTTGAACTTACTCTTTATTTTCTAATTTGAAATTGGATGGAATTGACAGCACAGTTATCATCTTTGTTTATACACGTGCAAAACCTGTCATCTCTCTGCTTTGTTTCAGGGTGATATGCCTGATGGCATGCACAAGTCTGCTGAAGGCTGTGAGACAAACCCAACATATATTGCAGCAAAGAAGGCAAAACATCTTGAAGATAGCGAGACAACCCCAAAGTCTTGTCTTGATGCAGTGTTCAAGTTACTTGAGACTAGCAGTCAGACAAGCTCACAGAATTCGTTGTCTGAATCAGTTCGACTTCTTCAGTCCCAAGTTCTAGCAGAAAGGCATTCTGCAACTCAACTTCGACTTGAAGTCCTATCTCTAAGAAAGATTGCGGAGAACACCAATGAGAACCTCATCGCTAAACAGCTACACCTGGAAGCTATGACCGACATGCTAGGCCGGTCTCACAGCCTTGCTCAGCAGCTTGCGCAGCAGTTCCCGCGCAAGGCTAACCTTTCTTGAACTGTCTTGGAAGTGGTCTCGGTTCAGTATTATTTTGTTACGCTGCAATGGTGCCCAGTTTTTGTAATCTGCTTCTTCGTTGCGCTTTATGATCACTGGTGGCGAACTTCGATGCCCAGTGGATGTAATATACCATAAATCCTTTATTGTATAGTGTAGGTTTATTCTTAGTTACTATGCCGTAATTTCTTTATTGTATAGAGTAGGTTTGTTCTTAATTCCTACTAGTTACTGCCATCATTCGCTATCTGAAAAAAATCAGATGTAGTCGACCGGGCCGAAACATTCGCCTCTAACGGGCCTGGTGTTTAGCGGGCCACAATTGGGCCGGCCTGCATCTTTCTTGGGCCCGAATGATTGGGGCCTTCACACTTTGCGCGAGGCCCACAACTTACACCGGCCTATATTTTAGTTGGGCCTTTTGTGGACCCAGCGCTTAGTTTGGCCCAGGTAGCGTTGGGCCATTAACAGGCTGAATATTGTACTGGCCTGTTACGGCCCAGATGAAACCATGGGCCTTTAGCAGGCTGAAATGCATGTTGGGCCTCAATTTTCACTAGTCTTCGATGGGCCTTCAACAGGCTGAAATGTAGACCGGGCCTTTTTGGGCCCAGTTATATCACGGGCAGTTACCAGGCCGAAACATATCTCGGGCCTTAGTTGGCCCACTGATATCATGGGCCTTTAAAGAGGCCGAAAGCTTAGTACAGACATCAACGGGCTGAATTATGCGACAGGCCTTTAACAAGCCCAAAGTCACGTTGGCTTAACTGTTGCCATCTTTATCACGGGCCGTTAGTGGGCCCAATGTCCCGTCGGACCATATATGGCCCATGGGCAGCACGGGCCATTCCCAGGCCGAAACTCACACCGGGCTGAAATGGGCCCATGTCTACATCGGGCCTCTAACAGGCCGAAAGTCACTGGGCTGTAATTGGGCCCAAATATTCGGCAAACAATTAACGGGCCAGATCTGCCTTCGAGCCGTAAATGGGCCCAAATATTCAGCGAACAATTAACGGGCCAGATCTGGCTTTGGGCCATAAATTTGCCTTTATTAAGCAGGTCGTTATTGGGCTGGCCCACTAGTACCTGAGTAAGTACTACGGGCCTTTGACTGGGCCGGCCTTTTTAATCTATATGGGCCTTTGTTGGGCCCAGCCACGTGTCAACGTATCATAGGCATGTTTCCTCCAATGGACGGGTGACATCTGGCCCACTGACGAGCTGATAGGTGTTCCCTCCGGCCAATCAGAATTTTACACATGGAAATTTCCCATTGGTCCCGGCTGTTAACGGGTTATCGGATCCAAAACCGGACCCGATAGCTTAACGGCGTTCTGTTACGGTGGATGCCACGTGTCGGTCACCCTTGACGAAAGCACTTCTGTGATGCACGATTTATCGTCATGGAAGTGGACACTTCCGTGATGATAATTTTGGTAATGTCATGGAACACTTTACGACAGCACAGGTATGACTATCTTGATTCTGTCATAAATTTGTCATGGATGTACACGCATGACAGAAAACGTGACCTACTGTGACAAACACGTATCATCACGGAAGTGTCTTTTTTTGTAGTGACTACAAGATGGTATGCCAAGAACTTTGCTTTCCATCCCCCATGAGGTGACTGTCGTGAGATTGGAGTCATCAAGGAAGGCAAGCCTTTGCAAAGATGTTCACCACCTCCTGATGCTCATGAATCTTCCATCAAGACTTCGGATTCTTATCCCGAAGAAAAGGCCAAGCGCCTCAAGAATTCTGAGAAGCGTGCCAAGAAGGCCGCCAAAGATCAAGCAAAGGAAGAAGAAAATCATCGTCTCATCAAGTCAGACGTCGAGAAGAGAAAGGTTGAAGGTAAAGACGAGCGCAAAACGAAGAATAAGCATGATCCAAAATCTGCTGCTCTGAAGAAAAAGAGCGCCCCGAGGAAAAGGCATGCGAAGCCAGTTGAACCTGAAAGTGATTCCTCTGATCAAGATGATCCGCCACTTACCCGAGAGGAAATTGATGCAGCTCTCTCTGAACAAGTGAATGTGACCACATTCACTGTTCTACCAGATCTTCATATGGATGCAGTTCCAGCCGCACCCCCGAAGAAGAACACTTCAAAGAGAAAGACCCCACCAACAACTGTTACGACGGTTGACAAAGTGAACACTGAACCTCCTCCTGAGGCAATTAACATGCAAGATTTAGTAGTCAAAGCCCCTGTTCGCATAGCAAAGCAGGAAAAGCTTCTGAAAGATAAATTGAAGCAAATCAAAGGACCAGATGCCAAACAGAAGGTTCCCAACTCTGATGTTGTGAAAGAAAAAGCTACACAATTTGCTTCAAAACTGACTCAGCCTCTAGCTTCTATGCCTCTGACCGAGCAAACTATGGCTCAGACTGCTCCCTCTGCTCCATCGACTGCTTAGATTAAAAAAGACACTGTTGGACCACATTCCTTTGATCATCAGTTCATTATGGAGCAACTAGACCATTTTGTTGAAAATTTATTTGATGGAGAAGTGGCATCTTTGCCAATTCCTTCTGAAGTTATCTCTCAAGCTTTTGTTCTGATCGAAGATATGCGAAATGATTCAGTTGAGATAAATGACCTCAGTGGTCAACTCAAGGACCTTGACAACTGCATGAAAGCTACTAAGTCCAAGTTTGTCATCAGGCAGCTTGAAGAAAATTATGATGATAACAATAAGGAGTTGAAAGTTCTTCGTCACAGAAGGCTGGGATTTCATTCGGATTTGGACCAAATCGTTCGCAAAATTTGCCTTAATCATCAAACAAATGTGACTGGTTACAATGATCTAGTCAAGGGAAACATTGATCCTTCGAAGAAGAAGAAGAAAAGTGCAAGGAAGAATGCTCCTCCTCCAGAAGCTGACACTCAGAAAGAAAATTATCCTGTGCAAGCTAGTCCTTCAGCTCCTCAAGAACCAGTTGTACATGAGCCATCCTCACCAAGGCCAACTGAAACAGTGCCTATGGTCTCTCCCGCTCATGAAGTAAATCAATCTCAACATCAAGTGTCCGAAGAAGGAGAAATTCCTCGGTCAGAATGACGGAATTCTCCTGTCCTTAATGAACCTAAAGATTCGGTTCCTCCCTCTGCTCCTCCAACCTCATAAGCAATTCCTCAACAACCCCAAATGAATGATAAAGCTTCGGTGCCTGACTCTACCTCTGCACAAGTGACAAATCCCTCTCCCTTGAGGATCTCACTTGTCGCGGCTTGAAGACCCTCAAATGTTAATTCTTCAGCAGCAAACTCACCATCAGCTCATCATTTGAATTCCATCATCTATGGTGATGAAGTACTTTTTGTTGAAGAAGAACTCAAGTACTCCTATTCTCGCGAGAGACAACCTATTTTTTCCACCGGTGTTGGCATCAAAGGGCCTCTGTTCAACAGAAATACTCACCCAGTTTTCTTTCGGGAGTGTCCATACAGCAAGCCCAGGACATCTGATTCTCCTCGATTTTGGACTCAGGAGCAGGCGATATACTACTCTCGTATTCTATATGATAGCCTGAAAATTTTCCCTCATGAGTTCCCAGACTTTGTAGCTATGAAGAGCATCGGATGCTTCACTCAAATTCTGCAAGACATCGAAGACTTTGGTCTCACACATGTCTTAGGCTATCAGCATCCATGGAACAAGGAGATTATTCTT
Source organism: Triticum aestivum (assembly GCF_018294505.1). Classification (NCBI taxonomy): domain Eukaryota; kingdom Viridiplantae; phylum Streptophyta; class Magnoliopsida; order Poales; family Poaceae; genus Triticum; species Triticum aestivum. Next base: position 423,319,883 of record NC_057802.1, on the reverse strand, counting down.
CAGTATTATGCAACATTATATATCTCCGGAGATGAGTCTGATAGCACAAAGTGGATAATGGAATGGATGACAGAAGGGAAAAGAATCAAATGCTCGGCTATGGATTTTGTCTCTCATTTTCATTTTCCTTGATTTGAACATGGCAAAACTAAGATTCGCATTCATAACATTGATGCGGTCTGATGAAGATTTCCGATGCATAATGGATAAAGAAAATATTTGTGACTACCATGGTTCTCCTCTGCCTGGATATTTAACCTTCGACAATCAGACTCTATACCACATCTTCACATATACCATCTGTCCGCTGGCTGGAATGAATACTGACAATGTAATATATGATGTTCTTCGAAACACCATCCATGCCATCTCTCAGGGTTATATCTTCGATGTCGAAGACATGTTCTTGCGCATCCTAATGGATTTAGCTCAGTGTCCTAAAACAATCAAAGTATTCGTGCCATGGATTCAAAAAGTGGTTGACTATGCAATGAAGACCGAATATCTTGCTAAAGTCAGTCACAAGAGCTTCATTCCTCCTGTGCGTGATACGCTGAAAGTTATGGAAGATATTTCTTTAGGAAAAGCACCAGTGTCAAGCACTTCTGGCTATCATAACACTTCCAATGGACCAAAGCTGCCACAGCGTGATCGTCTGCCGAATACCCAACCTCCTTCAAATCTTGAAGTGAGCATGCGCACTCAGTAGTTGCTACTGAAGCATATGGCTGAAGACCGCAAAGAGAAAGAACATCTGGCTGCCGAACTTAATGCTATCCACAACCGAACAAAAGTTGTGCATATGATTACGGCAGAAAACAAGAAACGCTTATGGAAATTGCTTCGGAAATTTTTCTCCAAGAAGCAACTCAGCAAATCTCATATTCAGGAACTCTATTAGTACATTGACCAAGGGTTTACTGACGAAGATTTTCAAGATCGCTCCACTCCATGTTTGCCAGCTCGTGAACCTAGAACGAATTTACTTCGAATTCAGCTGCGCAAATTGCTCGATGAATCAGAAGCTACTTCGCCAACTGTCAAGCCTTCTGAAGAAACTCCTCTGTCTTGCAAATGCAATGAGGCTGATCCCAATGTTCCTTCCTCCTCCAAGACCCAAGTCAGTCTCAAAGGATCAGCTGCTGCAGCCGCTGAATATGAAGATGTTCCGCACACTTCCAAATCGGAAACTTCGCGAGACAGTTCCTCAGGCGATGCCTCAGAGTGAATCATATTCACACTTTCTCACTCGTGTTTTTCAACACCTTTTTTACACTAGTTGACAAAAGGGGGAGAATAACATCGAGAGTTTGATAGATTTGCTCTGTCGGATTTGGTGTTTATGTTTTCTCGCTCTATGTTTTGAGACAATTGCACCATTTCTTGTGCTCTTGTGTAAAACTTCTGCTATATGCTGTAATATTGATAACCCCACCTGCTGCATTGTTCTCTATCAAAGCTCTTTGTTTTGCAGGTGAAATTGTTAACAGAAGTTATGAATGATTGCACTTTACTCTCATTGGATTATTCATCATCAGTGCGAATCATTACCTCGTATGATTGGAAATTCTCCACACTCTCAAATGAATTGCAAGGAATTATGTTGTATATCAATTGACCCTGCATACATCCAGGGGAGTATATTTCATCATCGATTCAAGTAACACAAGTTCACTCTGGTTCGACTTACAATTTACTCATCTATCTTCACTTTGATGATTATCTGTTTTGTCAACAACTGTCCAAAAGGGAGGAGATTGTTGGTGCAATGATAGGCCCCTTATGTTTTGTTGTTTGTTGACATAAACAGTTTGGGACTTATGTGTTTCCTAGTGCACACAGAGCAACAGGTCCCTAGAGTAATCGAGGAGTTTAATGAAAACAACAAAGATAATCTCCCTGCGTAGCAGCGAAGGTTATCACCAAAGATAAAGCTAATAAGAGTGACCCCTAAAAATTGCTGAAGTCTAAGCAATTGGTTCGGTGACTATTCGAAGCATATGACTGCGTTCTAGGGAGAATGAAGACGTAGCATTTATTTCATCATTCTTCTTCTTGCATTGAGTCATAGGACCATCGTACTATTAAGAGTGGTTTGAAACTTTGATTCTCTGATTCTAAACCCAAACCTATGAAAGTTGCTCCGAGCAAATACTTGCCAGCAAGAGACTATGATCTTCTTCGCTACGAGAGATTTGCCTCGAACCGAGGAGTTAGCATTACTTGTTCCTCAAGTGAAGTTACCGTTGCTCCAAAATCCGACTGGTATGAACAGGTCGGTTGGCCATTGGTTGGACCTCGTGTCCAAAATGGTCATTTCCCATCTGGGAAGGCTACGGCTATAAATAGCCACCCCGCGTCGGCTTTGTCCGGTGGCTGCTCCGTTTGATTTCTGAGAAGATTGTTGAGCAACCCCCTCTCTGAGCGATTTGAGTTTAAAATCCACTGAGAGAAAAACCCTAGAGGCGAAGAATTAGATCGTGGTTCAGCATCACTGGAATCTAAGTTTAGTATGCTCCGCCTATTATCTTGAGAGCTGCAAACTCTCTAGACGGTTAGGTGTCAATTTCTTTAGAGACCAAGAGTAATTGTGGTTCTTGAAGCAGAAGTCTGTAAAGGTTTGGAGATCGCCTTCAAGTATCTACCATGAGTGATTGACATCGGTTGATGAATCGATTGTCAAAGAGAATAGGGTGAAGAGAGTTTATGTTCCGTGTTAAGTCACATCCCCTCCAACTAGACGTAGTCCTTGTGTAGAAGGACGAACTGGTCAAACAAATACCTTGTCTCCATCGAGCACCTTCGGTTTCCTCTGTTACTCAAGTTTACCTTCAATGCATTTTATTCATGTATTTTACTTCGATGCATGCATTAGTTTACATTCGGTCATCTGTTGTAGTTCTTCTTAGTCTGTTTGTTGATAATTCCGCTGCTGGGTTCTGACAGATTTTAATTTTTCCAAAGAAAAGTTAAAACTCCCATTCACCCCCCTGGTAGACATACTTCGTTCCTACACACTCCCGCTTGGCTTGTGCCAAGCTTGGGGTAGATGCCCCGGTATCGTATCACCATCACTTTCATTACTATTACCAGTTTTAGTTCGATCTTTAGTTATTTCATGATTTAGTTGAATAAAAGTTTAGTATGTTCTATTTTCGAGTGCTAGTTTCGTGATCTATCTATCTATGTAATCGAGTGAGAGTTATATAATATAGTTTAGTCTGAGATTTTGCTTCTTTACTTTCTTGTCGCAATCAAATAAAAGGAAATAAATAAAAAAGATCATATGCTAATCTTATGGTAAGTAATGACACCACATAAGGAAATGTATAAGTGGTAAAATTTATTGGAGATTGGCAAACATAGCATTGGTCAATGATGCAACTCATGAAAGAATTAATAAGGGAATAGAAGATTCACATGCAAATACACTATCTTGGACATCTTTTATGATTGTGAGCCCCCATTAATTATTATATGCCAAAATTGTTGATGTTGGACAAGGAAGACAACGTAAAGATTTATGTTTGTTCATATTCACATAAAAGTTATATTGTCATAGATCCTTCAATATGTCGTGCTTGCTCAATATCTTTGCTAGCCAAAATTCCGCACTAAGTAGAGATACTACTTGTGCATCCAAAAACCCTAAACCCAAACTCATGTTTTGAGAGTCCACCATACCTACCTATGGATTGAGTAAGATCCTTCAAGTAAGTTGTCATCAGTGCAATAAGGCAATAAAAATTGCTTCTAAATGTGTTTTATCATTTAGTTTAAGAGAAAATTGAGCGTTGTACGAACTTGTGATGGCAAAGTAATAAAAGCGACAGACTGCATAATAAAGGTTGCTATCATAAGGGGCAATATAACGTGATGTTCTTTCGCATTAAGGGATTGAGCATACAAACAAAAAAGTGCATGACAACCTCTGCTTCCCTCTGCGAAGGGCCTATCTTTTACTTTTATGTAAGAGTCAAAGTATTCTTCCCTATTCATTTTTATTTTCTATTTCTGCAAGCATCATGTGGTGAGTAAAGTTCTAGGCACATATATCCAGTTGGATGCGAGTGAGCATGAGTTATTATTGTGGACATCACCCTTGAGGTGAATAAGCTGGGAGGCAAAGCTATAATCCCCTAAGGTTTTATGTGTCCGGTTGAAACTTTTTGCTCATGGGTATGCTTTAAGTGTTAGCAATCATAGAAGATTAAATGATGGTTGAGTATGTGGACTTGCCAAAAGGCTCTGATACGAGACCCTTCCTGGAAATATGATGAATTGTAGTTGCAAAGTTTACTGAGAACATAGTTTGTTGGTTTTCAATAGATTTTATGCCTTTTACTTCGATGTTGTCATGAATTGTTACTTTTTCATGAGAAGTTATATGATAAACTTTTATAATAAAGTTTGTTGTTGTTATAATAATAAGCATGATGCTACTATGTTTGTATTTTGTTTTTATCGACACCTCTCTCTCTCTCTCTCAAAGCATATGGGCACGATTTTTGATTTTGGCTTTCGCTTGAGGACAAGCGAGGTCTAAGCTTGGGAGAGTTGATATGTCCATTTTGCATCATATTTTCCGACTATTATTTATATTGTTTTTATGCATAATAATTCTTTATGGGGTAATTCTAATGCCTTTTTCTCCCATAATATGCAATGTTTGCACAAAGAGGGAGAATGCCGGCAACTGGAATTCTGGACTGGAAAAAGCTACGTCAGAGATACCTATTCTGAACATCTCCAAATGAGCTGAAAATTTACGGAGAATTATTTTGGAATATATAAAAATACTGGAGCAAATAACTACCCAAGGGGGCCACCTAGTGACCACAAGACACCAGGGCGTGCTAGGCCCCCCCAGGCGGGCACTGGTGGGTTGTGGCTAGCTCGGCCCACCTCGGGTGCCCATCTTCTGTTACTTAAGGTCTTTTGACCTAGAAAAAAAATCAAGAGAAGACTTTCGGGACAGAACGCTGCCGTCTGAGGCGGAACTTGGTCTGGAGCACTTTTGCCCACCGGAGGAGCAATTCCGCCGGGGGAACTTCCCTCCCGGAGGTGGAAATCGAAGCCATCGTCAGCACCAACAACCCTCTCATCTTTGGGAGGCCAGTATCCATCAACATCTTCAACATCACCATCTCATCTCAAACCCTAGTTCATCACTTATGTTCAATCTTTGTACGGGAACCTCATATTGGTACATGTGGGTGACTAGTAGTGTTGATTACATCTTGTAGTTGATTACTATATGGTTTATTTGGTGGAAGATTATATGTTCAGATCCATTTTGCTATTTAATACCCCTCTGATCTTGAGCACGAATATCATTTTTGAGTAGTTACTTTTGTTCTTGAGGTAACGGGAGAAATCTTGTTGCAAGTAATCATGTGAGTTTGATATGTGTTCGATATTTTGATGATATGTATGTTGTGATTCCCTTAGTGGTGCCATGTGACACTACTGCAGGATGCTGCTAATGCAACACTACGATCAGAGACCCTTCGACGAAACTGTGTGTGATGCAATAATCACAAACGGTGGTGTAAAAAACCCGTCAAAAAAGGGGCAAAACATTTGCGATGACGGATGCATCAAACACGGTTCAGATTTTAGTTGCGTATGCGATTCAGGGCATACAGTTCAGTTTAATTAATCGTTTTCGATGAGTAGGAACAAAACAAACGGGCATCCAGATGAAGGTGTGTGCGATGTACAGCATATGGTTCACTCGGATGAACTGTTTGTGATTAGGCAACACAAAAGAAACGGCCAGCCAGATCAAGGTCTGTGCGATGTACAACATACAGTTCACTCGGATGAACTATTTGTGATTAGGTAACACAAAAGAAATGGCCAACCAGATCAAGGTGTGTGCGATGTACGACATGCGGTTCACCCGGATGAGCTATTTGCGTTGAGCAAGAGAACAGAAATGGTTCAATATAACAAATACCATAAATATTGCAAGGTTCAAATTCAAATATTACAACGCCCAAATTCAAACATTGCAAGCTGCGTCATTTCTGAAAAGGGCTCAGCCGCTGACAAGTCATGTATGGGTTTGACACAATAACTTTCAATTGCTTTGTCATATGTTATTCCAATATGAAGTTTGGCATTTTTGGAGGCACTTCCATTCCACAGTACCAGCCGGCTCTGATAATCATACCATTGATCTTTCCTAATTAAATGTGTGTTTAACCAAAGTACACTCAGCACCTTTGCTCTGGCAAGAAAGTACCTGGCGAGTGTAATCTCTGGTGGGGTCCCTCGGTAGGAGTTCAAAGTAATATTTGAGAGATGCAGATCCAGGCATTCGATGTGATTGTCGTTATAAACATCATCCACCTCCGTGCCTAATATGCACTGGAAAAGAAGAGAACGTGTTAGTGCCTACATGCAGTTTTGAACACTGTGACACGCCCATTTGGTTTGCAGGATTTGTAAAATGCACCAACGTGCCATCTTCGATCTGGCATGATTAACATGGGCATTTGATTACAATCTAGAAACATGTAGCCTTCTTGACAAGAGGTTGGATTGGATGAAAAAATCCCTAAGAAAACTAGTACAGATGAATCCAAAGGAGAAATTCTTATGGACGATTGTAACCATATGAATGAAGCAACCAATATGGGGTGGGGTGTCTGTCCTAAAATCCTCCAAAATTCCTTCAGAAATTGTAGTGCACACTGGTACGCGTCGGTCCTAAACAAACGGTTTTTAACCCCTTTCCGCGACGACATTTGGAACCGTCGCCAAGTGAGTGTGGGCGATAGGGGGGTCCTTCCCGCACGACCCAGAAACCATCGGGGATATGCCCTCCTGGCACACACGTTCGGCAAAATGAGGTCGTGTGCGACCGATGAGCGCTCAAATATGGAAATACGTACAGTAGAGCTAAAAAACAATTATACGGCAAAAAAATTCCGGTCGCAAGTACATCCCACACAGCCAGTCCCCGCTAAACATTTCCGTTCGTATGCACATCCCACACAGTCGCTGCAAGGAAAACGTTTCCGTTCATAGGTACATCACACACAATTTTTCCCGTTAAATCGTTTGCGTTATTGAATGTATCACACATGGTCCGTAGAAGAAACTGTGTGGCAAAGGCTGTCTATCACACATAGTTTTTATGTGGTAAAAATTTGTGCAAGGTGGCCTAACACAAACAGTTTTCAAGAGAAAGTCGTGTGTGATTGTTCATTGATCCAACATGGTTTATTCCTAGAAATTGTGTGCGTTGCCTGAGGTCATCGCCCACGGTATTTTTTCAACAACCGTTTGCAATAGCAAAACCCAGTTAGCAGGCAAATTCGCCATTAGCAGGCTAATTATCCGATTATTCATAATCCATTTATTAATCTAATTGACATTTCATATTAAGCGCACAACATATTTCATTTCCATATTAAGGAAGCAGAATTTCATAATTGAAATACATCAGAGTACAACATGATATAGCTTCAGCACTCAGCTACCCCATTACACAACTGCACCAGCAGCAAGTTCCACATGCAACATGTAGAACCTTTCGAAATTAGCATCATAGACGGTATATAGACAGATGCATCTCATCTGGAAAACTGCTGAAGCGGAAGGCGATTATTAAGCCTTCATTCATGTTGAAGGTCTTTGCAACTTTAGGCCAGTGCCTGTGGATGATTGACCGTCCGTCCTTCATCCTCTTCAGGAACACTTCAATTTTGAACCATGGGTGTTGTATGAAAACCTTCCTCGCCTCCGGACCATAGAGGTGGTTTGAGAGGTAATCACCAGTGAACTGCTTTGGAAAGGCATGAAAACAAGGATGTGCATAAATATCTTCTCTATATTGGAAATGGGGCAAAGGAATAAAAAAAGGCAAGTTATAATAGTTAGTACCATCTTGTAGTGAAGTGATGTCTTCTTCATTGTGCAAACAAAGATCTTGTTGTTTTTTGTCGCTAATTTCTTTATCCTAACAATCTTCCGAGTTTCTTGATTTGATTGATATTCATGGACAACTCGTTTCTCCATATGCAAAAAGGGTCGAACAGTGGGTCAAAACCTCTGACAGCACGACCTACATGTGCAAGACCAAATTGTTAAAAACCAAAATATTAGAATGGTTCATGCAATTGCACAATAATGTGCTAATAGACAACGGACCAAGCACGTGCTAACCTCGGTTGTACACCTCAGTGCTTCCCATTGTTTCCCTGCAACACATATAAGGTAGTTAGTCATTAGGTTAAGTAAGGGTTCGCATGCTATCAGTAAAATATGTTGATGAAAAATAAGCACATTGCAGATTCATCAGATTAATTCAAGCCACACGGAAAACCCATTTACCCAAACCAAGCATGATTAAGAACTAGGAAATATAGCACTTGTATATGTTTCTCATGTATTAAGTGCATCCAAATTCGATTTATTCCTCACATGCACAACAATACAAAATTCTACCCACGACAATTGGACATTGCATTGCAGAATTGAACTAAGCAGTTAACTAAACACCACAACAAATGAACCAAACATTAACTGAGCACCACATTGCACAATATAACATACTCCTAATAGAAGATCAGACAGTTAACCAAACAGTTAACTACAGCCAATTGTAGCAATTGTATTTGTTTCTCATGTATTCACTACAGCCAAATTCAATTTGTTCCTCACATGGTATACAATAAAAGAATGCACCCACAATTTTGTAAAGATAAAATAGATTTATTTCTCACATGGAAGACAATACAAAATTGCTGCCTGAAGAATTGAACATCACATTTGCAGAATTGAACCAAACAGTTAACTGAAGACGACAACTAATTAACAAAACAGTTAATAAGTGAGCACCACACTGCACGACATATAGAACATATACACTAGAGCAACAGATTGCATGGTAAAATTAGATAGCACAATTCACTATAATTTGTGAAGGAAAGGCAGGAGCAGCACACGCAACGGGTAAACCAAGCATGCTTACCCAGTGTAGCTAGCAAATGGCAAGGTGCTCCTTCAAGATCTGGGGGTCGGCACGAATGGCAGCCATCACGACCTCATCCGCACGTGCAGCCGTGATTTGCTTCTCCGCTGCCAAATGCTCCTTGAGGTCCTGGTTATACTGCGTGCACCATGGCTTAGGCCGGCGCTTATTTGGTGGAGGGGTCGGTGATTTGGGTGGAAGGTATCGCGCTCACGCCGGCGGTCGGGGCATGTGTGTCAGCGTTCTAGGAACGGGGGTCCCCAGACTTGCCTGCCTGCGGCCCACGGCGTGGCTCTACTCGCGGCCTAGTATGGCCCGTCTTCACCAGCAAATACTCAAGACCCTCGCGAGGGGCCAAGCCTCGCGAGGCGGACGACACAAGACCTCCTCGGTAGTGGCCTCACCAAGCTGGCTCGCGAGGGGCGGAGAGATCAAGGCAAGGCGAACCTCGCGAGGTTCCAATGATGTAAGCCATGACGACCAAGGCCAGGCGGGTGCCAGGCGGGCACCAGCGCGCAGAGTGTCCTCGCTTCTTCTTTGGTGCTAAAGGGGCAAGCGCAGGCGCGGAGTCCCGATGCATCAGGCAAAGGTTTCCATATCAGTGCAACGAGACCAAGACCAGTAGGACGGAGGTCACCATGGAGCCCAAGACAGCGTCACCACCCGAGCCTTTGGCAGGCGAAGACCACCTTTAGTCAGGATAAGCTGTACTAGCTGTTCCCCTTCAAACTTGGCCGTTGTGGCATCCCTTCCTGCTCAATATTTGGGAAGAGGACCGGGGCCTCTATAAATAGGACTATCCACCACAGTAGGAAGAAACAGATCATTCAGATCATCCTCAACAACACAAGTTCACCCAGCACAAGAACGCCTCTCCTCAGGAGGTTGTTCTTCCCCTTGTAATGTTCATCCCCAGCCCAAGAGGCAATCCACCACACCACACTGGAGTAGGGTGTTACACCGCACTGGTGGCCCCAACCAGTATAAATCTCGTCTCTCTGTGTTCTTTGGGTTCGGCGAGCTAGTCCGCGATATCGTGGAGTGCGAGAGCTTGGGAGAGGAGAGATCTCCGTGCGCACCCTAGTGTTCGAACCTTGAGGGTTTTGCCGGAACCCGTGATCCGACATTTGGCGCGCCAGGTAGGGGTGCGCTGGAGCTTTCCTTCCGTCGATCCGCACTCCACCGTCTTCGCGCCCATTCCCCATGGCTAGCGCTGCTCTTCCGGCTGGATCTACGGGCGCCCACGGTGGCGCCTGGGGGCTCCGAGCCCTCACTCCCGCCCTGCGGCGGGTGCAGTGGCCGCCCAAGTTCAAGCCGGAGATGCCGCCGCGCTACGATGGCGCGGCGGACCCGTAAGTTTTCCTGCTGGCATACGAGGAAGCCGTCCTTAAGGCCGGGGGCGATGACAAGGTCATGGCCAACTGGCTTCCCATGGCCCTCACTAGTGTGCCGCGCGCCTGGCTGCTCAACCTCCCCGGATCCACAGTGGCATCTTGGGAGGAGCTGCGCGGTCTCTTCGTCACGCGCTTCGCGGCACCGACACCCCGCGCGGTCACGACCCTCCTCGGCAGCTCGCAAGCGCCGCCCTCGAATCGTCACATCAAGCCGTTCCTTCGCTAGATTGGCACAGCTTCCAAGCGCCCGGGGGCTCCCCCGGGTTGGGCGGCGCCCGAGGCTGACCTCACCTTCGACTCAGGGGATCGTCCCGTCTCCACCATCGGCTTGGGTGTGCTCCTGATGCTTTGCACGCCTAACTTCTGCAACGTGTCCGTCACCAAGACGCTCATCGACGGTGGCGCCGGCCTCAACGTGCTCTCCGTGGAGGCCTTCAACCTTCTTCACGTACCTCTTGAGCGGCTTCGCCCTAGCAAGCCTTTCTCAGGAGTCGGCGGAGGCTCTGCCCACTCCTTGGGGCGGATCCGCCTCCCCGTGACCCTTGGCGCGCGCGACAACTACTGCACCGAGCTGGTCGACTTCGACGTCGCCCGCATCGGCCTCCCGTACAACGCCATCCCTGGGTACCCGGCACTGGCTCAGTTCGTGGCGGCGACCCATCCGACCTACAACCTCATGAAGATGCCCGGGAGCAAGGGCGTCCTCACAGTAGTTGGAGACGCCAAGGAGGCGCTGATGATACTCAAGCTTGCCTTCAAGACCGCTGCGACAGCGCAGCCCGCCGACGCGGACACCTCCAAGGTCAAGGAAGCCGCACCAACCAAGAAGAAGCAGTTGTTCGCTCAAAACAAGGCAGAAACCAAGCAGGTGCCAGTTGAGGAAGACGGGCCCCCAGGAGCCACCTTTACCATAGGCGCCAACCTCGAGCCCGACCAAGAGGAGGCACTGGTGAAGTTCTTGCGCGCAAACAAGGAAGTATTCGCTTGGGAGCCCAATCAGCTAGTAGGGGTCCCGAGAGGAGTGATTGAGCATCACTTGAAGATGTGCCCCAGCGTACGCCCTGTGAAGCAGAGGGCGTGGCGGCAGTCCACAGAGAAGCAGGCTTTCATCATCCAGGAGACCCGCAAGTTGGAAGCAGCGGGTGTCATTCGCGAGGTTCGGTACCCCGAGTGGGTGGCGAACCCTGTCGTTGTGCCGAAGAAAGGATGGAAGGAGCGCATGTGTGTCGACTTCACCAACCTCAACAAGGCCTGCCCCCAAGATCCGTTCCCACTTCCGCGCATCGACCAGATCGTTGACTCCACCGCCAAGTGCAATTTGCTGTGCTTCCTGGATGCGTTTTCAGGATATCACCAGATCAAGATGGCGGTAGAAGATGTGGAGAAGACAGCCTTCCTGACCCGATGTGGAGTGTACTGCTACACTTGCATGCCGTTCGGGCTGCGCAACGCAGGCGCAACCTTCCAACGGCTGATGCATATCGCCCTGGGTCGGCAACTAGGGAGAAACGCTGAAGCTTACGTCAACGACATTGTGGTAAAGTCTCGGGAGGCGAGAACTTTGATTCAGGACCTGGAGAAGACCTTCGCGAGCCTCCGCCAGGTGGACTTGCGACTCAACCCGGAGAAGTGCGTGTTTGGTGTCCCTTCCGGCAAGCTGCTGGGCTTCCTCGTGTCCCACAGGGGCACCGAGGCAAACCCAGAGAAGGTCAAGGCAATCGAAGACATGAGTCCACCGCAAACCCTCAAGGAGATGCAGAAGCTTGCTGGTCGCGTGACTGCATTGGGACGCTTCATTTCCAAGCTGGGAGAGCGCGCCCTACCCTTCTTCAAGCTGATCAAGAAGAAGGGACCATTTGAGTGGACCCCGGAGGCCGACCGAGCGTTTCAAGACCTCAAGCGATACCTGACCAGTCCTCCAGTGATGGTGGCACCTCGATCTCTCGAGCCCTTGGTGCTCTACCTATCTGCCACACCCCACTCCGCCCGTGCAGCGCTGATGGCCCTCAGAGAAGAGTGCCAGGTCAAGGGCCCATCAAGTGGAACCCCCAGGCTGGACGAAGCAGCGCGGCGCCAAGGCGATGCTCCTGAAGCAGCAACTGCTTCGGCAGGCCGCCGAGCCCCAGAAGCCGGAGACCCCAAATAGACACCTCAACCCACGGGAACCAAAGACTCTGACAGCTCTCCCACCCTCGTCGAGCACCCGGTGTACTTTGTCAGCATGGTGCTACGAGGTGCGAGGGCACGATACCCCATGCCTCAGAAGCTCCTGCTTGCGCTCCTGGTGGCCTCGCGCAAACTGCGCCACTACTTCCAGGGTCACCCCATCAAGGTCATCTCGGCTTACCCACTGGAGAGAGTGCTCAGGAGTCCCAACACAGCGGGACGAGTTGCTGAATGGAACATCGAGCTGCAAGCGTTTGACTTGGAGTTCAGCACGACCAGGGTCATCAAGGGAGCAGCGCTCGTAGATTTTGTGGCAGAATGGACCGATGCCCCGGAACTCGAAGCAGGCGAGAACCGATCCCTATTACCAGGGAGCGAGCCACCAGACGGCTGGGTCATGTACTTCGACGGCGCCTTCGCACGCCAGGGCGCAGGGGCTAGAGTAGTGCTCATCTCACCCAACCAGGACAAGCTCTACTACGCCGTGCAACTCTGTTTCCAGCAGGGCGAGAAGGTCTCCAACAACATAGCAGAGTGTGAAGGCCTCATAGCCGGCCTGAAGGCTGCAGCGGCCCTGGGGGTGAAGCGCCTCACCATCAAGGGCGACTCACATCTCCTCGTCAACTTCTCCAACAAGATATACGAGCCGAAGGACGAACACATGGAGGCATACCTCGCGGAGGTGCGCAAGATGGAGAAGCAATTCCTGGGCCTAGAGTTGCAGCACGTGCCCCGTGGCACCAACAAGGAAGCCGATGACATCGCCAGGATGGCATCCAAGCGACTGCCCCAAGAGCCTGGCGTCTTCGAGGAGCGGCTCTTCAAGCCATCGGCAACGCCACCCCTTTCAAGGACAGCGCAGCCTCGGGAGGAGCTCACACAGCCACCTGCTGCGGGAGCCCCGGCCTGTCGCCCAACATCGGGAGCGCATCTGCTCTTGGCGCTCGAGCCTTAGGACGGATGTTGGGTCAAGGAATTCAAGGAATACCTGATGCAAGGGACGCTGCCGGAGAAGGAGGAGGACGCGGAGCGTTTGGCCCGACAAGCCACGGCATACTGCATCCAGGACGGTGAGTTATACAAGAAGCGGCCATATGACATTTCCTTGCGCTGCATCTCCAGGGAACAGGGGAAGGAGCTGCTAGCTGAAATACACGGCGGGGACTGCGGGCACCACTCGTCGTCGCGAACCCTCATTGGCAAGGTTTTCCGCAGCGGATTCTACTGGCCTACGGCACTCAACGACGCGACTGAGCTGGTGAAATCCTGCGAGGCCTGCCAGTTCCATGCCAAGCAGATCCATCAGCCGGCTCAGGGCATTCAGACCATCCCACTCTCGTGGCCATTCGCGGCCTGGGGGCTGGATATCTTGGGCCCGTTTCCCCGAGCACCTCAGGGTTACCGCTACCTCTACGCCGCCATCTACAAGTTCACCAAGTGGGCGGAGGTAGAAGCCGTCCGCACCATCCCAGCTGGCTCCGCGGTCAAGTTCATCAAGGGTCTCGTGAGCCATTTTGGGGTCCCCAACTGCATCATCACCGATAACGGCTCGCAGTTCACCAGTAATCTCTTCAAAATGTACTGTGCTAACCTTGGAACGCAGATCGGCTACGCTTCAGTGGCGCACCCCGGAGCAACGGTCAAGCCGAACGCGCCAACGTGGAAGTCCTGAGAGGCCTCAAGACCAGGACCTTCAAGAAGAAGCTCGAAGCCTGCGGTAAGGGCTGGCACGACGAGCTCCAGTCCGTGTTGTGGTCTATCCGCACCACCGCCACCAAGCCGACGGGCGAGACCCCGTTCTTCCTCGTCTACGGAGCAGAAGCTGTTCTCCCTCACGAGGTCAAGCATCGCTCCGCACGGGTCCTGGCGTTTGATGAGATGCAGAAGGACGCCAGGCGGGGGATGGACCTCATACTGGGGGCGGAACGCCGCCGTGAAGCCGCGCTATAGGTGGCAAGATACCAGCAGGCGCTGCGGTGGTACCACTGTCGCAGCGTCCGCTCCAGGACGCTCGAGGTGGGTGACCTCATCCTGAGGGGAGTGCTCTCCAGGGAAGGGCTGCATAAGCTCTCACCCATGTGGGAGGGCCCGTTCAAGGTCGTCCACGTCTCCAGGCCTGGCGCCGCGCGCCTGGAGACGCAGGACGGGGTACCCATCCAGAACGCCTGGAACATCCAGCACCTCCGGAAGTTCTATCCATGAAGAAAGGCCCAGCGCCTGTGAAGAAGGCCTAGTGCCTGTGAAGGTCTCCGCTCGTGACACTCTCACGTAATAATGAGTGGGTCTGTAAATGCTTCGGAGTCTCAGGAGTGCCGCCCTTGGGCCTCGGGGGCTCCCTCCCACGTCCTAGTGGCAGCACTTAGCTCCGCGCTGGTGAGAAGACATGAAGACTAGACTAGGTGCCGGACGTGGCTTTTTCATTTGCTTTCCATAGTTGGCTCGCCCCTCTTTAATTGAAGGTTGCTTCTGGTGTTCTTTGCTGGTTTGGTTCCATCGCTTTCTGCCTCTGTTTTCGCCTTCAGTTTAGCCTGTACTCTCTCCCTCGCATACCTCGCAAGGGGGCTGAGCAGGTACCCTCGTGAGCTTCCTTTTTCTGCTCTTCGCGAGGCACCCTCGTTCGAGCCCGCAAGCTGGCGCACCTCTCTCAATCCGTTCCCCACGGGTACCGCAATACGAAGCGCTGGGCCATGGCCAGCGGCGCCGGTGACCAGGGCTTGGATCTCCTAACAAATTTTTGCAGTTCCTCCTCGTCGGGTACTGAGAAACGCGCGCCTCGCGAGGTGGAAACTACTTCAAGCACGTCAAGCTAAGTTTTTCCTACGTGCCTATATAAAACATTGATATTGCAACGCGGTGCGGGAATGATAAACACAGCATAACAATTTGTAAATCATAGTTTGTTGCATGCCCCCACGGGGCCCCATACTTGTCTCTCTCAATGCAAGAAGGAAAAGAAGAATGAAACAAAAGTGGCGCGTGCCCCTGCAGCAACTCGTGGGGGCGGGCCCATGGCGCTCTCCCAAGCTCAGTCGGATCCTTACTCGCGCTTCACTGGAGCGCGGCGGCGAGACAACCCGCTGCCAGCTTCGAAGGGAGCGTGGCGGCTGGTCATAGCCGCCGCTGCTGGAGCTACCACCGGAGGAAGAGCCGCCGTAGCTGGACGAGGCGCGGTCGGCACCAGAGGCGGGCTCGCCTTCATCCTCGTCACGACCATCGCCAGGGCCGAGCACCTGGTCGCCATCGTTGATCTCGGGGCAGCACCCGGCGCGGCAACGTCTTCCCCAAACACCCTCACGTAGAGGATCGCGTCGCCGTCATATTTGAAGTGGAGGGTGCACCGCCTGCCCAGGCCTCGCGCACGGGCAAACGTCTGCTAGCCGTGAGCGAGGGCTATGTTGCCCGCGACGGAGACCTTAACCACGACCCAGGAAGCCCTGGTGCAGCAGCCGTCCGCCTGCAGCTAGGGCCCGCCTGGACTGACGGCCGGCAGCTCATCGGTGAAGAAGCGTGGGAGCTGAAGCCAGTTGCCGTCCGGGTTCTTCGACCACACGACAAACTCCGGTAGCACCTCCGCCGAGTGGAAGCGCGGCCGGGGAGGCCGCGCGACCACGGCCCGCCTTCCTTCACCAACGGAGCTGCCACGACCAGGGCGACCCCCACCGCGTGAAGCGGCGCCGCCACGGCCGCAGGGGCAGGGGTCACGGTGTGCTTGCGGGGACGGCCGCATCCACGCTTGGGCGCCGGAGAGCCGGGCCCCTCCTGGCGAGCCTTCCCCTTCTCCGCGGCCGAAAACCTCTTCGCATGCGCCATTGGTGTCGCTACTGGCAATGGAGCAAGGGAGAAGAAGTGAGCGGAGAAGGAAGAGATGGGCAACGGGGGCTCAGCCCCTCTTCCTCATTTATAGAAGGAGAAGGCCACCCGGCGACCCCCACGATCACAGGTAATGATGATATTTCTTTGCATGCAGCAGGGACTCGTCAAGTGGGAAGTTGCCGAGGCAGCATGGGGAAGCGGAGATGCCCACGTCCAATCAATCACCACGCATCAACCAAGGGCGCAGGCTGTTGGGGCCCGCGGTGCTCCGCACTTGCCCTTTGGCTTCACCTCGAAGCCAAGTCCGAGCGCGCCTTGGGCCCGGGGGCTACTGTCGGCGTTCTGGGAACGGGGGTCCCCAGAGTTGCCTGCCTGCGTCCCACGACGTGGCTCTACTCGCGGCCCAGTACGGCCCGTCTTCACCAGCAAATACTCAAGACCCTTGCGAGGGGACAAGCCTCGCGAGGTGGACGACACAAGACCTCCTCGGTAGCGGCCTCACCAGGCTGGCTCGCGAGGGGCAGAGAGAGAAAGGCAAGGTGAACCTCGCGAGGTTCCAATGACCTAAGCCATGACGACCAAGGCCAGGCGGGCACCAGTGCGCACAGTGTCCTCGCTTCCTCTTTGGTGCTAAAGGGGCAAGCGCAGGCGCGGCGTCCCGAGGCATCAGGCAAAGGTTTCCATATCGGTGCAACGAGACCAAGACCAGCAGGACGGAGGTCACCATGGAGCCCAAGACGGCGTCACCACCAGAGCCTTTGGCAGGCGAAGACCACCTTTAGTCAGGATAAGCTGTACTAGCTGCCCCCCTTCAAATGTATCCGTTGTTGCATCCCTTCCCGCTCAATATTTGGGAAGAGGACCGGGGCCTCTATAAATAGGACTAGCCACCACTGTAGGAAGAAACAGATCATTCAGATCATCCTCAACAACACAAGTTCTCCCAGCACAAGAACACCTCTCTTCAGGAGGCTGTTCCTCCCCTTGTACTGTTCATCCCCAGCCCAAGACGTAATCCACCACACCACACTGGAGTAGCGTATTAGACCGCACCGGTGGCCCGAACCAGTATAAATCTCGTGTCTCTATGTTCTTTGGGTTCGGCGAGCTAGTCCGCGATATCGTGGAGTGCGAGAGCTTGGGAGAGGAGAGATCTTCGTGCGCACCCTAGTGTTCGAACCTTGAGGGTTTTGCCGGAACCCGTGATCCGACAATGTGGGATGTGGAAGGAGGAGGAGGATGGGGTCGGGTGTGGATTACCTGCCTGGATAGAGGAGGCCGAGAAGCGTGAAGGAGGGTCGCCGACGAGGAGGCGGCACTGCAAGCAAGGAGTGAAGGTTTCAACTTGGAATGGAAGGAGGAAAGAGGGGAAATGTGGCTTTTGGTAAGGGAGAGGGGGCGAGGCGGTAGATATTTCTGCGGAAGCCGAAAATTTGGAATCACTTCAGCGAAAAAACTGGCGCGCAAAGTGTCATCAGACACGCTCCCTTATTCAGAACTGTGTACGATATGTGGACATCACAAACGATTCAGATAGCCTAACCCGTGTGTCATGAGTTTGAACGTCAAAAGTTTTGGTTCAAATTTCCATGGTTACAGTGGTCATCCATGTCATTGCATAATCTGGGTACACAAAGGAGACTACAACACAACCACACTTCTTAATCGAGCAAGTTCAGCAACTAAACAGAGCTAGCTGACCTAAACATTACTCTAACAAATTAAAGACCAGCGCTCTTAATTAAACAAAACAAAGAGTACTACTACGGCTGGTGCTCGTCGATCTCTGCTGCCGCCTCCATGTCCAGCTCGCGCCCGACGGTCTCTTGGGGAAGGGGCTCCATGGCATCCATCGCACCATACTTGGCAAGCATCTCGCCATCCATGTCCGCCATCTCTTTGGCAAAGTCTGCCACAAGTTGGGCGTGCGTGGACGGGATCTAGGCTTGGACGGGCTCCGTCGTTGCAAGGTATGCGGCGGAGGGACGGAAGGCTGCTCGAACGCACTCGACGATTGCCAGCTGTTCGGCCATGGGTTGCCGACCGTTGTCGGAGAAGCTTCGTTCGATTTGTGCGGTTACCGCCAGGAGCTGGGCGTGGGCGGCCTCGACATGGTCGTGGGTGGCCTCCATCAGGGCTAAGGCCGCCGCTGCATAACGGACAGCTGTTGTGCTGCTCTCGCCAGTTGCTATCGCCGAGGCAGATGTTGCTGCCACCACCTGAGAAGCAACAGTGGCCATTTGGGCTGCCTTTGCCGCCCGGTCGCAGATTGCGGCCGCGCTCATGCTCCTTGTTAGCACGCGCATGGCGGCTGCGGCCGCACTCTCGCCGGAGTGGGCCACCGAAGTTGCCCTCACGACGCGGGTCCACGTGCCCATGTTTCACCAGCGACGATTGAACAGTGAAATGATATTTGGGGAGCGAGCTAGTGTGCTTGAGATGCCGGTTGTGGACTGTAGCCGACGCACCTTGTTGCGTAAGCCATAGGCGTACTATACACCGACGGTGCTCCAGGATATTTTATGTTGCATCTCACACGGTTGCTGATAATAAACTATGTGCGATCTACTTGATTTTTCATCTTGATTTGAATTACATAATGGGGTCACAGCGTCAATGGACGGTGCTTGAATTGCTAGACCTTTTATCTAGAGTGAACATGCAACTATATGTGTGTCGTAAAAGAATTGGAATTATTCAGGGTTCGTTTGAACATTTTATACATTAAATTGGTTTTCTAGCCATTTCAGGTGAACAATTCAAATTTGAACTACATGCACATGCTCCAGTGCATATCAATTGGTTGAAAAATCAAATATGTGTCCTTGGGTGCATGCTTAGGTCCCATGCAAGAAATGGGAATGAATTTCAAACACCAGGGCACTGTTGATTGCCGGCAAAACATTGAGATGCCTGGTTTTTAAATTCTAGTAAATCAAAAACTCATCTGAAATTCATGACACTTGGCATGCTATCATGGCGCGGCATCAACATGCTGTGGTAAATTTTTTGTCCCATTTGGGGCAGGTTTGGGTATATGCTTCTCACAAACCGGAGCATCTCACAATAAGCATGATGGTTTTCGGTAGGGAACGTCCCACCTTTGGGGACGAAACGATATCCATTGCCTCTTATTGCTTTCAAATTTTTTCTCGTGTCAACATAGAACAACAGGAGTGTTGTGTGAACTTTTGTGATTTTCAGGGTTCGTTTGGACATTTTTAGGCATTAACTGAGTTTTCAATGCATTTATGTGCATAATTCAAATTTGAACTACATGCACATGCTCCAGTGCATATAAATTGGTTGAAAAATCAAATATGTGTCCTTGGGTGCATGCTTAGGTCCCATGCAAGAAATGGGAATGAATTTCAAACATCAGGGCACCGTTGATTGCCGACAAAACATTGAGATGCATGGGTTTCAAATTCTAGTAAATCCAAAACTCGTCTGAAATTCATGAAACTTGGAATGCTATCATGGAGCGGCATCAACATGCCGTGGTAAAAATTTTATCCCATATAGGGCAGGTTTGAGTATATGCTTCTCACAAACCGGAGCTTCTCACAACAAGCATGATGGTTTTCGGTAGGGAACGTCCCACCTTTGGGGACGAAACGATATCCATTGCCTCTTATTGCTTTCAATTTTTTTCTCATGTCAACATAGAACAACAGGAGTGTTGTGTGAATTTATGTGATTTTTCATGGTTCGTTTGGACATTTTTATGCATTAAGTGACTTTTCAATCCATTTATGTGCATAATTCAAATTTGAACTACACACACATGCTCCAGTGCATATAAATTGGTCGAAAAATGAAATATGTGTCCTTGGGTGCATGCTTAGGTCCCATGCAAGAAATGGGAATGAATTTCAAACACAGGGCACCGTTGATTGCTGGCAAAACATTGAGATGCCTGGTTTTTAAATTCTAGTAAATCCAAAACTCGTCTGAAATTCATGAAACTTGGCATGCTATCATGGAGCGGCATCAACTTGCCGTGGTACAGATTTTGTCCCATTTGGGGCAGGTTTGGTTATATGCTTCTCACAACCTGGAGCTTCTCACAACAAGCATGATGGTTTTCGGTAGGGAATGTCCCACCTTTGGGGACGAAACGATATCCATTGCCTCTTATTGCTTTCAATTTTTTTCTCATGTCAACATAGAACAACAGGAGTGTTGTGTGAATTTTTGTGATTTTTCGGGGTTCGTTTGGACATTTTTATGTATTACCTGAGTTTTCAATGCATTTATGTGCATAATTGAAATTTGAACTACATGCACATGCTCCAGTGCATATAAATTGGTCGAAAAATCAAATATGTGTCCTTGGGTGCATGCTTAGGTCCCATGCAAGAAATGGGAATGAATTTCAAACACTAGGGCACCGTTGATTGCCGGCAAAACATTGAGATGCCTGGTTTTTAAATTATAGTAAATCCAAAAATCGTCTGAAATTCATGAAACTTGGCATGCAATCATGGAGCGGTATCATCATGCCGTGGTACTAATTTTGTCCCATTTGGGGCAGGTTTGGGTATATGCTTCTCACAAACCAGAGCTTCTCACAACAAGCATGATGGTTTTCGGTAGGGAACGTCCCACCTTTGGGGACGAAACGATATCCATTGCGTCTTCTTGCTTTCAAATTTTTTTCTCGTGTCAACATAGAACAACAGGAGTGTTGTGTGAATTTTTTATTTTTGGGGTTCGTTTGGACATTTTTATGCATTAACTGAGTTTTCAATGCATTTATGTGCATAATTCAAATTTGAACTACATGCACATGCTCCAGTGCATATAAATAGGTCGAAAAATCAAATCTGTGTCCTTGGGTGCATGCTTAGGTCCCATGCAAGAAAGGGGAATGAATTCCAAACACCAGGGCACCGTTGATTGCCGGCAAAACATTGAGGCCTGGTTTTTAAATTATAGTAAATCCAAAACTCATCTGAAATTCATGAAACTTGGCATGCTATCATGGACCGGCATCAACATGCCGTGGTACAAATTTTGTCCCATTTGGGGCAGGTTTGGGTATATGCTTCTCACAAACCAGAGCTTCTCATAACAAGCATGATGGTTTTCGGTAGGGAACGTCCCACCTTTGGGGATGAAACGATATCCATTGCCTCTTATTGCTTTCAATTTTTTTCTCGTGTCAACATAGACCAACAAGAGTGTTGTGTGAATTTTCGTGATTTTTCGGGGTTCATTTGGACATTTTTATGCATTAACTGAGTTTTCAATGCATTTATGTGCATAATTCAAATTTGAACTACATGCACATGCTCCAGTGCATATAAATTGGTCGAAAAATCAAATATGTGTCCTTGGGTGCATGCTTAGGTCCCATGCAAGAAATGGGAATGAATTTCAAACACCAGGGCACCGTTGATTGCCGGTATAACATTGAGATGCCTGGTTTTTAAATGGCTATAGGAGGTGCCGTGGGGACAGCTGCTTGACCTTGACTGAACGGGAGGCGCGAGCGCCATCCGGTGCACAGGCTGACTGAGAGGCATGCAAGCTGTCTCGAGTGAGCAGGCTCACCGGGAAGCGTGTGAGCTATACGCTGCGCAGGCTCACTGGGAAGCGAGCCCTTTGACTTCCATTGCCGCCCGCCTTGCTCGCATCCTCCCCATTAATGGCGCCCAATCCGCAGTTTAATTCGCTTTTTAAATATGAAACACTCATCGCCAACGCTTTAGTTAGAACACCCGTATGCAAACCGACAGCTTCCCCAGGAAGCCTAGAGAAAATGTGTCGAGCAGGATTTCTGCAGCTCTTGATCGCAAACGTTTTAGATTGAACACCCATATGCAAAGTGAGAGCAGCGCGGGATTTGTGCATCCCTTCAACGCAAATGGTTATTTTGGATGACCTGTGTGCAACCACTTACAAACAATTTGGTAAGATTTGTCAATCCTTGTAACACTGCGATTTGTCAAAAATATGAAGCTAAAAGTCACTAGCAGTATCTAATTTTTGCAACTACAATTCAGTATTTAAGCCTAGATTTCATTCATAGATTAAGCAGTCGTTCTTAATTTATACAAACAGTTCAACTCGACAGCTGAACCGACCAAACTTATCCCCTATTGTTGCCAACCACGTACTGAAATAGCTAGTTAAACTATATATACTAGCTAATTTTAAGTACGTTGTACAGTTGCACCACATCTATAGTCAGATGAACTGAACAAAATAGCCCCTAAATACTACTACAGAGGGGCTTTGTACTACTTCCGGCTGCCTCTCCTCTGTCGAGCGCGCTCAGTAAGAGGCGGAGGAGGAGGAGCCTACCGACGAGCTGGGCAACCGCAATGCGATGCCTGCCACTAATGCAGCTTCAGCGAAGCTCACCTTGAACGCCCTCTGCCAGTCCAAACGACCCCTCTCAAAGCGGTGGTTCTCCTCGTAGATCTCCTGATTCCTAGCCTCTAAGGTGGCATGTGCCGCGGCCACGACGGCGGTAAGGCTCTTTGCGTGCTCGATGAGGCGCTCCTCCTCCTTCCGCAAGAACTCGGTGTAGCGCGCAAGGTCGTTGACACACATGCGGGCATACACCTCCGCCTCCCGCCTTCGGGCGGCGGTGGCGGAGCGAGTAATGACCCCGGCGGTCGATGTTGGGCTGGCGGCCGACGACGGGGTGGCGGCCACGACCACCACCTCCCGCCTTCGAGCCGCGGTGGCGGAGCGGGTGATGGCCACAATGGCCGACAGTGGGGTGACGGCCACGACGGCCACCTCCTGCCTTCGGGCCGCGGCGGCGGAGCGGGCGATGGCCCTGGCTTTTGACAGTGGTGTGGCGGCGATGACGGCCAGCAACAGCTGCCGACGGGCACCGGTGGCGGAGCGTGTGGTGGTATTCCGCGCACACCCAACAGGGATGCCACGCCGCGGCCGCGGTGTAGCCTCCCAGCTGGAGCTGTCCTCTGATGACGGCGGAGTGGCTGAGCGACGACGACGGACCGGTGCCATTGGCGATTGTGATAGAAGTAGACGAGATAAGCTACATGGATGGAGGAAAAAATGCGACGCAGGACTCGCTGTCCGTGAGGTTTTTTTTAGCAGGCCGGTAAGCATTGGGATTTTGGGGGATTTCACCAAGTCGGGCGGGAAGCTTGCGCGGGAACCTACGAGGTTGCGCGGTAACGGGCTCACCGACGATTCATTGGTGCCACCGTTTGGCAAAAAGAACGCCCCGCGCGCTGCGCAAGCTTGCACTGTAAGCCGTCTGCGGCAGCGGGGTGATACAACATGCGAGAGGAGGACGAAAGGCCACGTACACATACGGTTAATAAAAAAACGTTTGTGATTTAGTTACCTACTATACCACCGTCCTGGTTTATAAGTATGATTTAACTAATAAATACGAATGCATGTCGCCAAAGATTATATAGTTGGATTTGTATTTGAACATAGTTTCCAATTGTATAATTTTTAAAACATGCATTAACATTTTGTCGGTTAAATTTGAGGGCAAAGTATGGCACGGAATATAAAGGAGACTATAGAAAAGACGGAGGTGGTACCACATGGCCGCTCTCTACGTAGCGACGCAACTGTCGGCCGGCTTGTAGGCGACCATTTCCTGCATGCGTATTCAACCGCTCTATGCGTGTGGTTGCTTGCGGTTCAGGCGGTCGCGGCGCGCGCTCTACTCTCCCGTCCCTTCGGGTGCTCTGCCCTCGTCCCTCCACGCTGCCAGTGTTTGGGGCCGGCGCACGATCACGCACGTTCGTGTGCAAGCGGTTGCGCCGGGCGCGGCGCGACGATGTAGATACCCGCTGCAAAAACTGCCATGCGGACGCGCCGAGAATCCACGCTGCCCGGCCCCCTTTTATTCCTGCGGCCATTTACCTTCATCTCTTGTCTCACACGACACAATAAGCACACCCACAAGGACACATACAGAGAGGACATCCAGCGGTTCCAATGGCGCTCCCAGCGGCGACGACAACAACGGCGGGCAGTTCACCACACATCACGTAGTGGACACCCACATGAGGTGGAAGGCCCTCTCAGTGGTGTGCATGAACGATCCGGTCTCGGTGCAGAGCTCCATCCAAACTATGGAGCAGTTCATTGCGGAGGACAAGTACCGAGTGGTCGGCTTCGACCTCGAGTACACCATCGGTCGTGCCGAGCATGATCAGAAGGTTGCTGTTGCCCAGTTGTGCATGCGACATGACGTCCTCGTCTACCACTTCCACCTTGCCACAAGGCCTTGCAAGCATTTCTCCAGGTTTATCAATAGCTCCGACTACAGTTTCTCTACGGTGGACACCACCAACGATCTAAAAGCGCTCAAGGTTTCGGACTTGAAACGCCCGAATCTTGTCAACATCCTGCACCACTACAAGGTCTTGGGCAGCGACAAAAACAAACGGAACTACCTGGTTGACCTCGCCTCGGCCATCATTGACCCCTACTACACGAAGATGAAGGAAGAGAGCAATAAGGACAAGAACGCCTGGCACAGTCTGTGGCATAAGAGACTGGATGAACAACATGTCAAGTACACGGCCATGGACGTGTACACAAGCTACGAGATGTACAAGCGGATCGTTGACATGAGGAACTGTCTTCTTCCTGACAAAGACGAGGGATCGAGCCACATAGCGGTGGCGGGAGCGTCACAAGAAGTAGAACGCCTGGCACAGTCTGTGGCATAAGAGACTGGATGAACAACATGTCAAGTACACGGCCATGGACGTGTACACAAGCTACGAGATGTACAAGCGGATCGTTGACATGAGGAACTGTCTTCTTCCTGACAAAGACGAGGGATCGAGCCACATAGCGGTGGCGGGAGCGTCACAAGAAGTAGATGACTAGACGATCGTTTCTCCTACTTTAGAATGCATGCAATTGTTTATTGAGGTGTGTGCGAATGATCTGTATAGTCACTTATGTAATTGTATGTTTATTTCAGTTATATATATATATACATGTTATTCTACTATAGACAGAGCAATTCACATGGCTTATTAGCAGCAATCATCTGTATTATTATTGGTCTTCGCACACATTTCAGATTACGGACATGTTTGTCGCATATCACACACATCTTGTTCAGTTGAACCGTTTCCATTGTGTTGCCTAATCACACACAGTTCATCCCAGTGAACTGTATGCTGTATATCGCACACGCCTTCATCTGGTTGCCCGTTTCTTTTGTGCCTCCTCATCCCAAATAGTTAATTGAGCTGAACCGTATGCCCTGCATCGCACACGCAACTAAATTCTGAACCGTGTTTGATGCATCTATCATCGCAAACATTTTGCACCTTTTTTGACGGGTTTTTTACACCATCATTTGTGATTATGGCATCGCACACAGTTTCATCGAAGGGTCTTTGATCGTAGTGTCGCGTTTGGACCATCCTGCAGTAGTGACATTGTCATTGTAAACTTGGGAAAATGTGCAAAAAATTGAACTCCCTTATGGTTAACATTTAACAGGAAAGGAACATCACCTCGATATACATCTTCTTCAGGCACGGAAAGCATCTGAGGCAACTAACAACTTGGTCCAGGTTGGGGACGACAGATTCTAGTGCCAAGACCTTCATTGTGCCCAGAGTCTGGGTGAAGCTTCGCTGGATGACAGACGAACATACATCTTCAAAACTAGAAATAACATTGATATCAAGAAGGAGAGGTATATAAGGCGACTGTTGTACCTGAAAGTTGTAGTATTTGACAGACGAGTAGCCCACCACTGTCGGAGTTATTGGCCATGGGTAGCCTCATCTGCCCCCATGGTATTTCAAGACATCGGGGCCGACTGTGCCCCTCAAGCCTTAAAGCTTGATCGCCGCCTTCTTGAGGCCGGCTGGTCCGAGCGGCCGGCTGCTGGAAGGCGGCGGACCCCAGAAGATGGCCACGACGCGGGCCGGCTCCTAGCAGGCGGCCCCAAACGCTATCAAATTCTGCACCATCATAAATACGATGAGACAGAGCATGGCTACAGCGAAGACTGCCACCCCCGAATCCAGGGCGGGACGTGGCTACAGTGCGCCTTACCAGCCGGAGATGTCCTGCATGGCACGGCACTGTAGCCTCTCCGCCCATGACATCACCCAAGCCAGAAGGACTATGCTCCCACGACAGACTGTCAGTACGGCCCGCAGGCGGCAAGCCCTACCTGCCCATGAGAAGCCAGAAGACGGCAAGCCTGACCAGGCGGCTCAGGGGGAGGCCGCCTTCCAGCAGGCGGCCCTCCCCCTCCCCAGGAGTTTGTGCACCATTAACCAGAAGAGATGGGGAATGGCTACAGTGAACGCCCGCCAGGCGGCGGAACTGTAGCCACGCCATCCCCGACAAAGCAAGCATCATTAGAAGCACGGCTACAGTGATGAGCAGCCGGCAAGACCCGCAAGCAGCGGGCATGACCTGTCGGCCAAGTACAAGACAGCCGGCGGGGCCCACCAGTCGGCGGGCCCCAGTGGCCAGCGGAGAAGCCGGCCACGAGAGACACTGACGACCAGGTCCTACACCCGGCCAGTTTACCATTGTACCCCTGGGGGGTAGGCCTATATAAACCCCCCAGGGCACCCATGCAAAGGGTTCAGATCCTTAGCCAAACACACACCCACATAGAGAGAGGAGAGAGCTAGCCTAGCCCTTCTTCCTCCTCTAGCAAACAGCTCAAGGAGCATCTTGTACCCACTTGTTGATATAGTGAGCATGCGGAGACCCCGCAAAGCAGGACTAGGGGTGTTATCTCCTAGGAGAGCCCCGAACCTGGGTAAAGTTCATCGGCGTACGTGTCTACGCCTTATCACGCTTCCTGGCACTGGCGACATCTTACTATCCCCCACCATGATAAGCCACCCGTCGGCATATGTCGCACCAAAACCCCGACATTTGGCGCCCACCGTGGGGCTAGGTGCACCGTCGTCCGGAGATCTGTTCTGGACGGGAACCATCTTCCTTCCTGGCGAGCGTAGCAAGCCCAGCACGCCAGACGGTGTCTGTTCCGACGTGCTGCATCGCGCAGAGGTCGCCTGCGCGGCGAGCTGCCTCGCTGACCTTGTTGGCGAGATCCGCCTCTCAGACGAGCCTACATCCGACGCAAGCACTGATGGCCCCGAGAGCCGCCTCATCAGCCTCCTCGACCAACTCCACATCGCCAATGAGCCGGCCTTCGACCTGGAGTCGATCGGCTCCACCGACCTGATGCTTGTCGACTCCGACACGGCATCCCTCGACGCGTTCCCCACCAACGTGGTGGTCATCGACGATCCGCTTCCTCGCGCGGACAGCGGTGGCAGCACCGTCACAGAGGTGCTTGTCATTAGCCATGGCGAGCACTCTGGCGGCAATGGCCAGGATCCGCTACAGGCGGCATTGCGGGACTTGGCCGCACCCAAACCCGAAGACGCTGATGGCGAGGCGCTGGAGGCGCATCTCAAGGCGCTCTTCGATAGAGCCAAGAAGCTGGCCAGCATGAGACGCCTCTCGGAGGCTTACCAGCGCGAGATGGACCGCGTTGTTGGCGGCACGCCGGCTCCTGGCAGGCCCAGCCACATCAGCATGGTCCGGCAACACGGCACGGCCATTGCTAGCATGTTCGGGGCAGACCGCCCTGTCTACGCCATGCCCATGGAAAACATACGAGATGCCCAGGCGGCAGCAGACGAGCTGGATAACCTCGAGGGCGACGAGCGTCGCCACATGACGGAGCGTGTCCAGCGGCTCATTGACGCGGCTGCCGAGCTGCAAGAAGCCGGCTGCCACGCCAAGGAGCCCAGCCGGCGGAACGAAGACCCGCCTCCTCGCCGAGAGTACGGCGCGACATCCCGGACGCCGACTGGTGGCGCCCGCGGATGACGAGACAAGGAGCCGGCTGCAAGCCGCAGCCGGACGCACATCACCATCGAGCGCGACCAAGACGGCCGCCCACGAGCGGTAGAGCGGCCGGGTGACTATCAGTCGCCCCCGCGCAGAGAAAGGCGTGTCTGCCCGCCGCCTGTTGATCACCCGAGTCTCGGTGGCCGACTTGGCCCCCGAGAAGGAATCGGAGAAAATGATGCCCGCCACCGGATCAACCGTCTCAATCGATCCCTGGCGTTAGAAGAAGAAAACGCGCTGGGCCCGCCTTGTTTCAGCCCCCGCATCCGCGACAAGCCCTTCCCCAAAGGGTTCACGCTCCCAAGAGATATGCCAAAGTACAACGTCTCCGTGAAGCCGGAGGACTGGCTGGTCGACTACTCCACCGCCGTCAACATAGCAAATAGTAACAAGCGCGTTACCGTGAAGTACGTTCTGCTCATGCTCCAGGGCACCGCCCGGACATGGCTGAACAGCCAGAAGCCCCGAAGCATCAACAGCTCGTAGATTTCACTGAAGCCTTCGTCCGCAACTTCACCAGCACGTACAAGCCGCCGCCCAAGCCCAGCCATCTCTCCTTGTGCGTCCAAGGCCCCACCAAATTGACTCGCGACTACCTCACGCGTTGGGCCGAGCTGCGCAACTCTTGCGAAGGCGTGCACGAGATACAGGCTATCGAGTACTTCACAGCCGGGTGCAGAGAAGGCACCCTGCTCAAGCACCGACTTCTCTGCGACGAGCCGGCAACCCTCGACGAGCTGCTAATCATAGCAGACAAGTACGCCATGGCCGACTCCTCCATGAAGACGGAGATTCAAGTTGATGCATCCGGCAAAGTGGCTCCTCAGGCCCCTTGGACTCCGGCTGGTGACACCAGTCGGCGCCCGCAGCAAAACGACAACAAGTGCAAGGCACCCCAGCCGGCTTCCACTAGCTGGCAAGTGGCGATAGTCGAAGACCAGCAGCCGGAGGGACAGCCCGCACCCAAGCGTCAGAGGGGCGGCAAGCCAAACTGGCTGCCCGCCTTCTCTTATGAGCAAACCCTTGATGCACCCTACAAGTTCCATAGCGCCGTGAAACCGTCCAACCAGACCACTCAGAAGTGTCATTGGCTCACCCGAATCTCCAAGGGCGAAGAATTGCTGCCTCCTCCGCTTGCTGGCCAGCCGCCGCCGCTTCCTCCTCCGCAGCAGGCGGCCCGGCCAGTTGCTGCCATCCAAGATGAGTACCCAAAAGAGCAAGGAGCCTACGTTGTCTTTACCAGTGTGGCTGATGACAAGCACAACCGGCGCCAGCAGTCCTGAGAGGTGAATGCTGTGGCTTCTGAAGCCCCATAGTTCATGCACTGGTCAGAGAAGCCGATCAGTTGGAGCCGAGCTGACCACCCGGAAGTGATGCCTTCCCCGGGTTCCTACGCTCTGGTGTTGGATGCCACCTTTGCTACGGAGAGGCGAGCAGCTCGCTTCTCCCGAGTTCTGATAGACGGCGGTAGCAGCAGCAACATCTTGTACCGCGACACCATGGAAAAGTTGAGCATCAAGCAGAAGCAGGTCCAGCCCAGTCGGACCATCTTCCATGGCATAGTTCCTGGCCTTTCTCACTCACCAATCGGCAAGATCAAGATAGATGTCCTCTTTGGAGAAAAAGATCATTTCCACCGAGAGCCTGTCTGGTTTGAAGTAGTTGACCTTGAGAGCCCTTACCATCCACTACTTGGCCGACCTGCCTTGGCAAATTCATGGCGGTGCCACATTACGTCTACCTCAAGATGAAGATGCCAAGCACCAAAGGGATTATCACCGTCTCCGGAGATTACAAGAAGTCATCCGCCTATGCAGCTGCCAGCAGTCGGCTGGCCGAGTCCTTGGTGATCGCTGCCGAGAAGCGACTCCTTGACCGGGTTGTGGCCATGGCCGGCAAGCAGCCGGACATGTCCCCTGATCCCAAGGATTCGGAAGCTGAAGGTTCCTTCAAGCCGGCCAAGGAAACAAAGAAGATGCCATTGGACCCAGAGCACCCGGAGAGATACGCTGTCGTCGGTGCAAACCTCGATAGCAAATAGGAAAGCGAGCTCGTCGATTTCCTCCGTGAGAATTGGGACATCTTTGCATGGTCTCCTAAGGACATGCCGGGTGTTCCGACGGATCTCGCCGAGCACAAGCTACACGTCCGACCTGACGCCAAACCGGTCAAGCAACCCCTCCGCCGCCTGTCGGAAGAAAAGAGAAGAATTGTTGGTGAAGAGATAGCCCGGCTCCTAGCAGTCGGCTTCATTATGGAAGTATTCTACCCGGATTGGCTGGCTAACCCAGTCCTTGTACTGAAGAAGAACAAGAAGTGGTGCATGTGTATTGATTATACCAGCCTCAACAAAGCTTGCCCCAAAGATCCATTTGCCTTGCCACGGATTGACCAAGTGATAGACTCCACAGCCGGATGCGAGCTGTTGAGTTTTTTGGATGCATATTCAGGGTACCACCAGATCAAGTTGAACCCGGCTGATAGGCTGAAGACCTCTTTCATTTGCACTGCCCCGCTTGTTGAGATCATAGGCAGCTGAGATGCTTCAGGCCGAGTGGCCAAATGAGCCATCAAGTTGGCTCCCCACACCATCTTCTACCAGCCTCGCACCAC
Organism: Triticum aestivum; assembly: GCF_018294505.1. Classification (NCBI taxonomy): domain Eukaryota; kingdom Viridiplantae; phylum Streptophyta; class Magnoliopsida; order Poales; family Poaceae; genus Triticum; species Triticum aestivum. Next base: position 423,289,040 of record NC_057802.1, on the reverse strand, counting down.
CATCAAGTCCCAAGCGCTAGCCGACTTCCTCATCGACTGGGCCGAGACCCAGTACCTGCCGCCAGCGCCGGACTCCACCCATTGGCGGATGCACTTTGATGGTTCGAAGATCCGCACCGGTTTGGGCGCCGGCATCGTCCTCACCTCTCCGAAAGGCGACAAGCTCAGATACACACTGCAAGTCCATTTTGCCACCTCCCACAACGTGGCCGAGTATGAGGCACTAGTACACGGACTCCGGCTTGCCAAAGAGCTCGGCATTCGCTGGATTCTATGCTATGGTGACTCCGACTTGGTGGTCCAACAATCGTCTGGTGACTGGGACGCCAAGGATGAAAACATGGCAAGCTACCGCTTCCTCGTCCAGCAACTCAGCGGATATTTTGAAGGGTGCGAGTTCCTTCACGTGCCACGAAACGACAACGAGCAAGCAGATGCCCTGGCACGGATCGGCTCCACCCGTCAAGCCATACCAGCCAGCGTATCCCTTCAGCGCCTCCTCAAGCCATCCATTAAGCCTTCGCCAGAATCAGATTCTATCTTCGTGCCGGCTGCTCCTGAAACAGTCGAATCCGACTCTAAGGCCACAGCAGTCGGCTCGGGGACTTCGGCAGGCGGCTTGGGGACTGCAGCAGTCGCACCCGGCCCGGGGACTTCAGATCCCGGCTCGAGGACTGCAGTAGTCGGCTCGAGGACTTCAATGACACAGCAAGCGGCGGCCAACTCCAACCCGCCACCTCCCAACCCAACCACCCCAATACAAGTGGAAGTACTGATAGTGCAGGAAATCACAGCTCCATCATGGGCTCAATTTATTGCTGAACAAAGAGCTGCCAGCCGATGAGATTTCGGCCCGACAGGTGCAACGTCGGGCAGCAGCATACACCATCCTCAACAGAGAACTCGTGAGGCACAGGTCACTGGTGTATACCAGCACTGCGTAGAGCCGGAGAAGGGCCAAGCAATCCTCAAAGACATCCACCAAGGCGAGTGTGGCCACCACGCGGCCTCAAGATCACTTGTTGCGAAAGCTTTCCGCCATGGTTTCCTCTGGCCGACTGCTCTAGAAGACGCCAAGACTTGGTCAAGAAATGTAAGGGATGCCAGAAGTTCAGTTCCAAGCAACATTTGCCGGCCTCTGCACTCAAGACCATTGCCCTTGCCTGGCCCTTTGCCGTTTGGGGACTGAACATGGTGGGACCGTTCAAGACAGCACGCGGCGGCATGACTCATCTGCTCGTCACCGTGGACAAATTCACCAAGTGGATTGAAGCAAAGCCAATCAAGAAGCTGGACGGTCCGACTGCTGTAACTTTCATTGCAGACATCACCACTCGGTACGGCGTACCTCATAGCATCATCACCGACAATGGTACAAATTTTGCCAAAGGCGCCTTGGCCCATTTCTGTGCGACGCAAGGCATCCGACTAGACTTAGCATCCATTGCCCACGCACAGTCAAACGGCCACGTTGAGCGAGCAAACGGCCTCATTTTGTCCGGAATCAAGCCCCGACTGGTTGAGCCTCTGGAGCGTTCGGCCTGCTGCTGGCTCGATGAGCTGCCGGCCGTCCTCTGGAGTCTGCGCACCACTCCGAACAAGTCAACCGGCTTCACACCCTTATTCCTTGGATACGGTGCCGATGCTGTCATTACAACTGACATCGAGTTCGACTCACCTCGCATCACCATGTACACGGAAGCGGAGGCAAAGGAAGCACGAGAAGACGGCGTCGATCTGCTAGAAGAGGGCTGGCTGTTGGCACTCAGTCGGTCCGCCATCTACCAGCAGAGTCTACGCCGCTACCATAGCCGGAAGGTCAAGCCAAGATCCTTCCAAGAGGGAGACCTTGTGCTCCGGCTGATCCAGCGAACAGCCGGCCAGCACAAGCTCTCGGCCCCTTGGGAAGGCCCTTTCATCATCAGCAAAGCCTTGGGAAACGACTCCTACTACCTGATCGATGCTTAGATGCCCAGGGCACGCAAGAGGGACGACTCGAGCAAGGAAACAGAGCGCCCATGGAACGCAAATCTCCATCGAAGATTTTACAGTTGATGTAGTATGTACCATGCTACCTTTTGTATTAAGTACGAAGACTTCGGTCCCTCGAGGAGCACTCGGGGGCTACCCCTTTTTATCTATATGATAACTATTATGCCTATGAATGTGTTATTTCATTCGTCTACCTGAAACCGGGTTCGACCAGTCGGCCCGGGGGCTTGCCGCCTTGTACTATGTCAGTGTTCCCTGCAGTCAGACAAGTAATGTGCCAGCACCTATGCCCTCTCTTGCCACAAGCCGCAACTCGCAGAGCGACTGTTCGCTTGGCAAGAGTTAAAGGCAAGAAACAAGTGCTCACATGAAAAATGACCAAGGACCAAAACATTGACATAGGACAAGCCAACCCCTCGCCTCGCCGACCGACTGCTGAGCAGCCTGCCGTCCGGCTTCCTACTTAGCTTGCAACGTTCCAATCGGCCAAAGTACTTGTCCTCCCAAAATGGTGAAGTACTTGACCAGGATGGAGTCCGCAGAGCGGCTGTCCGGCTGGCAAGAAGGCAACCAAGGGAGGGCGGCAAAGGAAAAAGCCAAGGAACAAAAAGCAAGAAAAGTCGGAACTCGGCAAAAGCACAGCTTGTGTGGGAAATAATTTACATACCAAAAGGCCCTCGGCCAACATTCAACATAGTTTGTGTCGGCGTTCTGGGAACGGGGGTCCCCAGACTTGCCTGACTGCGGCCTACGACGTGGCTGGCAGGCCGTACGGCCCATCTTCATCGACAAGGCATTCAAGACCCTCGCGAGGGGCCAAGCCTCACGAGGCGGACGACGCAAGACCTCCTCAGGAGCGGCCAAGCCAGGCAGGCTCACGAGGAGCGGAGATATCAAGGCGGGCCAAACTTCATGAGGCCCTCGTGTCGTGAGCCATGACGATCGACACTAGGCAGGCGCTAGGCGGGCGCCAGCGCACGCAGCGTCCTTGTTTCCTCTTTGGTGCTAAGGAAGCCAGCACAGGCGAGGAGTACCAAGGCATCAGGCAAAGGTTGCTATATTGGTGCAATGAGACCAAGACCAGGAGGATGGCGAGACGGAGGTCATCGTGGAGCCCAAGACGGTGTCATCACCAGAGCCTTTCGCAGGCGAAGACCACTTTTGTCAGGATAGCTTGTACTAGCTGTCCCCCTTCAAATTTGCCCGCCATTATTGGCTCCCTTCCCGCTCATTATTTGGGAAGAGGGCCAGGGCCTCTATAAATAGGTCTAGCCACCACAGTAGTAGGCATCGGATCCAGAGTCACGTGCAAGTTCGCTAGCACAAGAACACCTCAACCTCAGGAGGCTGTTCTTCCCCTTGTACTATTCATCATCAGCCCAAGAGGCAATCCACCACCACCACACTGGAGTAGGGTATTACACCACAACGGTGGCTCGAACCAGTATAAATCCCGTGTCTTTCTGTGTTGCGAGTTCGTCGAGTTCGTCCGCGAGATCTTAGCGAGCTAGGGCGTAGATCGGTAGGAGGGAAAGACTTCGCACCCTAGTGTTCGAACCATAAGGGTTTGTCGGAACCCCACATCCGACATTTGGTGCGCCAGGTAGGGGTGCACTGTAGGTTCCCTTCCATCAGTTCGTCGCTCCGTCGCTCCGTCGTCTCCATGGCAGACACTCGCCGTGCTCAAGCTGAGCGTCGGGCTGCCCTCACCGCCCACGTTGCTCAGACGGATCCTGTCGGCAGGCCACCTCGTCGTTCACCGTCTCCCGCCGCCAACGCTGCCACCGGCCCGGCGGGGAACGAGCAGCAGGCGTCTTCGCTGCATCCTTCGATGCGGCAGGACGGCCGCACCGCCACACCATCGCTAACCCCGGCCGGTTCTTCGTCTCACGCACGTCGCGCTCCCATGGAGGCGCGGGCCGCGCTCCTTGCGGCAAACGAACTCCTGCTCTACCGCCCCGTCGACGACCTCTACGAGGAGTGGCTCGACCGCATCGCCGAGCTCGTCCGTGCCGCAGGGGGCTCCCCGGTGCCGTCCCTCTCTCTACCTCACCCTCAGCCAGCAACGGGCGATGAGGCTCAGGGCACGCCTCCACCACCTCTGACCCAAGACTGTGCCTTGGCACCAAGGCGCGCGGCCCCACGGCGTGATCCACCACGCCCGGTGCCCACGCGCGAAGAAAGAAGCTGCCAGGAAATCCCTCGGCCGCGAGAAGCTGCACTCGCGCTTCCTGCGCCACCTCGTCAAGACCGCGCACCGCCAGCGGCGGCGCCGCGCAGACCTCGTCAAGACCAAGCTCCTCCTCCAAAGCGGGCCCCAGCAACCACAGCTGGCTGCCGCACCTTCACCCCCGAGCTGCGTAGCGTCGCTTGGCCAGGCAAGATCAAGCCGGACCTGCCTCCTCGCTACGACGACACTGCCGACCCCGCGGAGTTCCTGCAGCTCTACGAGCTGAGCATCGAAGCAGCCAACGGCGATGAGAAAGTCATGGCGAATTGGTTTCCCATGGCTCTCAAGGATGGAGCCCGCTCCTGGCTCCTGAACTTGCAGCACGGCTCGATCTCCTCCTGGGACGAGATGCGCGACCGCTTCGTTGCCAACTTCCAGGGCACTCGCGACCGCCCGCCGGCCGCGGGCGACCTGCGCCGCATCAAGCAACAACCAGGAGAGACCCTACAGAAGTACATCCAGCGCTTCAACAACACCCGCCTCAAGATCCCCAAGGTCACGGACGAGGCCATCATCTCCGCGTTCTCCGACGGCGTCCGCGGCGTCAAGATGAAGGAAGAGCTTGTCATCCACGAGGAGCTCTGCACATCCCAGGAGCTGTTCAACCTGGCGACCAAGTGCGCAAGAGATGAGGAGGGGCGCCTCTCTCTCCTCGAGCTGCCAGCTGCAGGAGCAGAGGAGAAGAAGGCCAAGGCCAAGGACGTGAAGCGCAAGGAGGAAATGCTGCTCGCAGCGGAGCTCGAAACCAAGCGGGGCAGAGATCAGCCCGAGTCATCCAAGAACGGCCGACCGTTCTGCGCCTTCCACAACCTGAACACCCACAACACCAGCGACTGTCAAGAGCTCAAAGCCATACGGGAAGGACGCTTCAGTCGACACCCCGAGCGCAACGACCGGGGCTACGGCCGTGGAGGAGGACATGGAGACGGACGCTGGGACGACCGTGGCCCACGCCAGGAGTGGCGCGACAGGCCTCGTGAGGACCGCTGGCAGGACAATCCTCGCGAGGGCGCCTGGAGGGACCAGCCTCGCGAGGATCGCCCCCAAGGCAGCACCTGTCTTCCCCCGCTGCCACCACCGAGAAGGAACGACGACCACCACCAGGACGAGGGGGCTGGGGGCTTCCAGGAGCCGCGCGCAGTCGCCTACATCTTGGGCGGTGCCCAGGCCCCAGCCTCTCAGCGCATCTTCAAACAGTTCGCTCGTGAGGTGAACGCGGTGCTCCCCAAGCTCGAGGCCATGCGCCCGCTCAAGTGGTCCCAATGTGCCATCAGTTTCAGCTCGGCAGATCAGCTCAAGTGCGCGGCCACTGCCGGCGCCCTCCCAATGTTGTGTTCCCCACTCATCAGCAATGTGCAGGTTACCAAGACCCTCATCGATGGTGGCGCAGGGCTCAAGGTCCTATCCGTCGACACGTTCGACAATCTCCAAGTGCCATATTGGCAGCTCCAACCTACCAAACCTTTCTCAGGAGTGACCGACGGCTCCACCACACCGATAGGGCAAGTCCGCCTGCCTGTCACCTTCGGAGAATGCAAGAACTACCGCACCGAGCTCATCGACTTTGACATCACGCACATCCACCTATCGTACAACGCCGTCCTCGGGTATCTGGCCCTGGCCAAGTTCATGGCAGTCACCCACCACGGCTACAACATCCTCAAGATGCCGAGAAGCGGAGGAATCATCACGGTCCCGTGTGAAGAAAGAAAGAAAGAGATGCGGTGTGCTCCCTTGAGCGCGCCTTCCAAGCTGCAGCAATCGACGACCCCGACAGCAGAAGTGAGGGCCCTCCGGAGACCATCCCCAAGAAGAAGCAGCTGCGCCGCGCAGGACCTCGGGAGGAAGGCGACGCGGCAGGAGCCTCATCAGGATCAGCGTCCGTCCCAGGGGCGCCTCCCTCCATCGCATAGGAAGGCACGCCCGGCGCCCTCCTCGGACAGGGCTCGGGGGCTCTCTTCTGGAGGGCCTCAGACCTTGCCAACCTCACGAGGGAGGCACTTGGGCACCACTTGGAGGCGTGCTTCGCGGCACGTGACCCTCAGGAGAGCACAGGGCAAGGAGTGCCCACCTCTCAGGAGTTCATCACCAAGACCACTCAGGAACTACAAGAAGCAAGAGCCATGCGCGGCGATAGCCGCTCACGAGGCGCAGCTCCCCATCCTGGCGAGGATGCTGGGCTGCGTGTCTGCATCGACGTCCCGGGCTCAACAGGGCCGCATCTCGTGGGCGCTTCTGGCCATCGTGTGTGGGCCGCTGCGAGGGCCCACCACACAGCTACGTCTGCATGCCCTTCGGCTCGCCGAGTGTGGCGTCAACCTATCACCGCAACATGCGGCGTGTCCTGGCGGCTCAGGAGGCCAGGTACCACACCGTCCTGGAGGAGATGGAGACGGTCTTCAGGGAACCTCCCGAGCCCTCAGAGCCTCCCGAGGCTCCGGGCCCTGGTGGATCGTGAGGAGCCACTCCTTCGACGCACGTCTTCAGTTGCACCAACTCTACTTTGTCTACAGAACCAGGTGACATCTTCCAAGCTCGTATAGCTGGGAGCGCCCCTCGGGCTGCATTATTCCCAGGCCACATGGGTCCGTCCCTATGGCATGTATCTCTTTTGCTTATGTCTTTAGCTTACCTTGTTGGGGGCGCCCCACGGGCTGCATCATCCCCAAGCCGCTCGGGCCGGACCCAGTGGCATGTATCTTCCTGCATTTACCTACGTTGAGTTGCTTTCCATGCTTAACCTGCCCACGGCTACCGCCTGCTCGACCATCGCCTCCCACGGGGGCCTTCTCACAGGCACGGCGCTGGTGCATGGGTCCGTCCCTGCCACGTTGACAAATCTGAGCGGCCGAGCTCTGGCTCGCGGCACGCCCCGCGCACGTCACCTCACCAGGCCCTCAGTGCCTTCACTCCATCCAAAGCAACCAGCGGCAGGCTGACAGCTATAACAGCGAACCATGCTTCTGCTTGTGCCTGTTCACAGGGATCCCATGGGAAGGATAGCAGGCGGCACCGCGAGTCTCCTTTTCTCTCGTGCAATTCGCTTGCGCGTTAAAAGGGGGGCTCCTGAGCATCGCGACTCAGGAGCTCTTACTGGCTCTCCAGCCCTCACCCCCTGGCCTTGCCCATGGCATCGCGACCTGGCATACCAGCAGCGGCTGAGCTCGCTCGAGGGCCGGGACCTGAGGACGCAGAGCACTAAGGAGAACATGGGGAGGGAAACTCGTATGGCCGGCCTGGCTATGCCGCACAAGTTGGCTCGCAGGCCTAGCGAACCATCAGGAATCGCCACGAAATCAACAAGATAATTCCCGCCCTCGGATCGGCTAGATGTTCGGGCCCAATGGTCACTCACGCCTTGCCACAACCCCATTGCGGCCACGTCGACTCCCTTTCTCGCCTTACCATGGCTGCTTGAGCGCTAAGGGGGACCTCCTGAGCATCGCGCCTCAGGGGCTCTTACTGGACCTCGGGCCGCACACCTCCTGGCCTTGACCACGGCACGCGACCTGGCATACCAACGACGGCTGTAGCCTGCCTGGGGACCGGGACCTGTCAGCGTAGAGCAATAAGCTATCGCGAGGAAAGAAAGGGGGGCCGAACCTTAACGGGACATGCGTTCACCAAATTCTCATAACAGGGAAGATAGGCACAAAGACGTTATAGACCCTACCATCCCCCACGGGGTAATTCATGATTCTTCGCAGGGAACAAAAGCTAAAACTAAGGGGGATCCTATCTACACCCTCCCGTGGCAGACGCCATCATCAACAGTGGGCCACGGGAGGCCGGCGCCAACCCCATCCAGATCAGCGGTGGCGACGGCCCAACACTGTAGCTCTGCTCCGAGCGCGGCAAGAGCTCGGGGCACGTAGTTGTCGTCGCTCGTCTCTGGAGTCTCATAGAGCTCAGGAGAGCTGCTGGACTCCCAAGGGTTGCTGCTGCTGGAGTGGCCGCGAGCGGAGCGCGCATCAGCTTGACGCTCCTCTCCGGAGCAGCACTCCAGGCTACGGCCCTCTGCATCAAAGACCTTGAAGAAGAGCGTGGAGACGCCGTCGGACTCAAAGTGGATCGCGAGGGCACCCCTCGCGCGGCAGACCCGCGCGATCTCGCCCCAGCCGCGAGTCATGAAGATCTTGCCGGTGGGGACCGCTTCCATCTCTACTCTGGTCGCCGGAGCGCTGCAGTCGGCGTGCTGCAACCAGAGCTCGAGAGGCCCCCTCGGCGGCATCACGTCGGAGAAAAACCGCAGGAAGCGGATCCAGGAGCTTGGAGGCATCGGCGCCCACAGCACCAGCTCGCGCGAAGAGTCCGCGGCGTGGATTCCAGGGGCGATGGCGCGCGTCGCTGAGGCGCGGCGACCCCGGACGCGGCGTGGGCGGCGCTGCTCGTCGCTCCGCCCTCCCGAGCCCTCGGCTCGGGCGTACAAGGGAGCGGGTACCCCGGAGGAGGCTGCTCGCACCAAGGCCTCGTCACCACCTTCATCGCCGCTTCATCACGACGATGGACCGACCTCTTCTTCGGCGGAAGTGGCCCCGGGTCATCCCGGGGAGCCTTTCCCTTCTCTTTGGCAGAAAACCTTCTGATAGGCGCCATTGTTGTTAGCAGTGGAGCAAGGAAGAAGGAGCAAGCAAGCGAGGAATAAATGGGTAACAGGGGCTCAGCCCCCTCCCCATTTATAGTAATAGAAGGCCAACTGGCGCCTCCCACGATCGCAGGTAATGATGGTTTTCCTTGCATGTCGCAGGGACTTGTCAAGTCGTGTAGTTGCCGACGCAGCATGGGGAAGCGGAGACGCCCATGTCCAATCAACCGCCACGCTTCAACCGAGGCCGCAGGCTTTTGGGGCCCGCGGTGCTCCGAACTTGACTCTTGGCTTCGCCGCGAAGCCAAGCCCGAGCGCACCTTGGGCTCGTAGGCTACTTTCGGCGTTCTGGGAATGGGGGTCCCCAGACTTGCCTGCCTGCGGCCCACGGCGTGGCTGAGCTAGGAGGCCGTACGGCCCATCTTCATCGACAAGGCATTCAAGACCCTCGCGAGGCGGACGACGCAAGACCTCCTCAGGAGCGGCCAAGCCAGGCAGGCTCATGAGGAGCGGAGATATCAAGGCGAGGCAAACCTCACGAGGCCCTCGTGACGTGAGCCATGACGATCGACACCAGGCGGGCGCCAGGCAGGCGCCAGCGCGCGCAGCGTCCTTGTTTCCTCTTTGGTGCTAAGGAAGCCAGCGCAGGCGAGGAGTACCGAGGCATCAGGCAAAGGTTGCTATATCGGTGCAAGGAGACCAAGACCAGGAGGACGGCGAGACGGAGGTCATCATGGAGCCCAAGACGGCGTCATCACCAGAGCCTTTCGCAGGCCAAGACCACTTTTGTTAGGATAGCTTGTACTAGCTGTCCCCCTTCAAATTTGCCCGCCGTTGTTGGCTCCCTTCCCGCTCATTATTTGGGAAGAGGACCAGGGCCTCTATAAATAGGTCTAGCCACCATAGTAGTAGGCATCAGATCCAGAGTCACGTGCAAGTTCGCTAGCACAAGAACACCTCAACCTCAGGAGGTTGTTCTTCCCCTTGTACTGTTCATCATCAGCCCAAGGCAATCCACCACCACCACACTAGAGTAGGGTATTACACCACAACGGTGGCCCGAACCAGTATAAATCCCGTGTCTTTCTGTGTTGCGAGTTTGTCGAGTTCGTCCGCGAGATCTTAGCGAGCTAGGGCGTAGATCGGTAGGAGGGAAAGACTTCGTGCGCACCCCAGTGTTCGAACCTTAAGGGTTTGCCGGAACCACACATCCGACAGTTTGAATACACCAGTGGGTGGAATTGTGCAAATTTAACAAAAGTTTTTGAGAAGATTACTAAACAGGAAAAGCTACAATAAGTTGGCGGCCTAGACCAAAGGAGCAGCACGCGAGTCCGGTAGGTTGGTGGACTCGGGGGCGCCGGCTGGTGGAGTGGTTGGCTGGTGAATCTCGACTCGGTCGCCTTCAGCAACACTCGGCGTGCTTGCACGCGGCTCGGAGCTGGAGGCACGGTCGAGTTGAGGCTGGCCACCCGCTCCGACCTCCGACGCGCCGTCTTCATCATCCTCATCCTCCTCGTCTTCCCCTTCGTTGCTGGAGGCGATCTCCTCTGCCAAGTCTTCGCCATCATCCGGGTTCAGTCCAAACCATTCTGGCGGCGCTTCGATGTTGTTCTCGTTCAGCTCAGGGACGAAGGCACCGGTGTTGGTGTACTCGGTGATCGCCGATGCGCGGATGCTGAGGGCGCGCTCCACCGCCGCCAGCTCGACGTTGGCTTCCAGCCGAAACGTGGCCAAATGGGCTACATCTAGCCTAGGATACCATGCCTTGGCGAACTCTAAGGCCCGCCGCGCTCCCGCTCGGGCCGCGGAGCCCTTCCATGCCCCAAGACAGCCAACGACCACTTCCAATCAATCAGCGGTCCGACCTGGGGTGCGTGGGGCCTGCCGGTCTAGCCAGAGGGCGGAGATCGCCTGAGCCCCAGCACGCTACAGCCGACGGAGCATCCGGTGGGCCGGCTGGAGATGAGCCTGAATGCTGAGGAGCTGCTCGCCAAGGGTCCGAGGGGCGTCGGCAGCAATCTGCGCGCCTCCCGGTCTTCGCTCGTCCCGGCGAGCCTCAATGGCCTGGTTGGTGGCGGCAGAAAGGCCGGGGAAGAAGTCTGCACAAGCAAACAATAAGTCAGGAGTCGGAAGCTAGAAGCCGGTTTGCTCGACAGACAGCAGATCAGAGAAGAGAAGAAAGCTCACCATCGACTATGTCCTCGATCTGGCCATAGCCAGCGGTCAGTGCTGCCTCCATCTCAGCCCAACCCAAGCGCTCGGTTTCAAACTCAGTTAGGAGCTTGGCTTCGTTGTCCTCCGCCAGCTTCACGGCTGTCTTGTGGAGCTCCGCCTGGTCCTTCACTTCTTTGACCAGGCGGTCGCGCTCCTGGGCCACCCTGTTGCACTCGTCCTCCTTGGCATGCAATGTAGTGTTGGCTTCACCCAGTTGCTGCTGCAAGACGGCGTTGGTTCCTGTGAGAACAAGAAAGAAAAGATAGCAACAATCAGGAAGAAAGAAAAGTAATTACCAGAAGATCCGACCCGACTACTCAGCAATCAGCTCGCATCTCGGGGACTACAACCCGCGGGTGCGCTAACGCGCCCCCGCGGAGAAAAGAAGATGGAGTGCTTACTCCGGCTTTCCGTCAAGTCGGTGGTCCGTCGGTCCAGCTCCCAGACATAGGCGTGGAAGGTGGCCGCGCGGATGTTGTGGTAATCCTGCAACAAAGCAACAGAAACAGAAGTGAGCCAGAGTTCAGAACCCACTATGAAGTTCCAGGCCGCCTGCTCAGCAGCTGGCCCAGAACTCGGGGGCTACACCCAGTGGGTGCGCTGGCGCGCCCCCACCAAACATTACAGGAATCAAAAGCAAGAAGCAAGTCACATACCCGGACGGTGGCCCGCGTCTTCACGAACGCCTTCATGCATTGCGAAAGGGCGGCGGCTTCGGCCTTGAAATATGCCTGGACATCCTGCACCGCCTTGATCAAGGCGCTCGTCCCGCCCCCGTGCACCCACTCTGTCGGCGCGGCGCTGGTGGCTTCGGCCTCAGGGGCTGACGAACTGGCGCTCCCAACCTCCATCGGCCTCGGTGCCGATGCCGCCTTCTCCATACGGCGGCGCACTTGAGTACGAGCCGTGCGAGCCGAGCCCACCACCAGCTCGCCTCCGGCTGGCCTCGCCAATGGGACGGCCGGCTGACTGCCCTGCGCATCTACAGTCGGCGGTTGCAGAGGCGCCCCCGTCTCCGGCAAGACGACATCGCCGCCTTCCCTCTCCATGACTGGCTGCTCGTCGCCGGCTCCCCCAGTCGGCGCCGAGAACTCTGGCGCTGGTGGCACAGAGCGCAGGGGTGTGACGAGCTGCGGGATCTGCCGGCATGCGGCATCCTCCGCCGGTTTCTTCGCCGCGGCGTCGGCTTGGGCCTTGGCCGCGGCGTCTGCGACCGCTTGCGCCGCCTTGGCTGCGGCCGCCTTGTCGGCCTCCGCCTTCTTGGCGGCGGGTTCTTTTTCCTCCTACACCTCCCGTGCGTTCCTTTCCTGCGCCTCCCGGAGGTCGGCCGCCGGGTCTATACGGCGGTTGTTGGTGGAACCCTCCGCCGCCCCGATGACGGAGGCTGAGGGCGACCGGTCAAGAGAGAGCGAGGCCCTGCTCAAAGGAAAAGGTAAAAAGGAGATTCAGAAGGAATCAACAAGAAAAAAGAGTAAAGGAAGACACAAGTGAAGTTGAGAACTTACGCCGACACCATCGGAGGCTGCTTGGGGGTCTTCTGAAAATTGGCCGCCTTCGCGGCGGCCTCGTGTCGTTTGGTCACGGCGGCCGAATGCTTGGGCTTCTTGGGGTGGTTGCCGAATAGCAGCACCCCTCGGTGTTTCAGCCAACCGACTGGTGCGGTCGGCGCGCCTGAGGAGCTCGGACCGGCCCTGTCGGCAGGCGGCTGACGGCGCGGCTCCTCCTCCTCCTCCTCTTCATAGTCATCCGGCCAGCTCTGCACGCCGCCGCCTCCTCCTTCGGAGCCGCCTAGCCCACCACCACCGCCTATGGCGTCGTCCTCCAGGGCGGCCGCCCCCAAGTCGGGGTCCACCACGTCGCTCACCTCCCGGTCCGGCATATAGTCGATGTTGGCCTCCAACTGGGAGGGGAGGACCTGCATCATGGTCGAGCTGGTCAGTCGGCAAGAGAGAACCCGGCAAGAAAGAGCCCGGCAAGAGAGAACCCGGCGAGAAGGAAAGAAAAAAGAATCAAGAGCTTACCATAGGCGGCGGATCTGCACGGGAGTACGGCCGCTTGCCGAACCACCACTCCTCCTCCTCAAGCTTGAGGTCGGCGATCTCCTTCACCAGATGGGCCACCTCTGCAGTCGGCATCTCCTTGGTGCACATCCTGCATGGGTCGTGATGCCCGCTCATCTGGCTTATGATGTGAGGCCGGCCTTGAAGTTGGAGGACTTGGCGCACCACGAAAGCGACCAGCAAGTTGGACGCCTTGAGGCCCTCCAACTCTGTCATCACCTTGAGGCGGGCGATGGTGGTGGAGGTGTCGGGCGACAACGGCTTCGGCTTGAAGCCCCAATTGGTGCGGGGCTCGGCAGGCGGACCGGCCAAGTATGGCGGCAGGTTGATGAGGTCGGTCTCCGGGTTGACGTTCTTCATGTAGAAGTACGACTTCTGCCACAGCTTGACCGACTGTATTAGCTTGATGGCTGGGAAGGCGTTCATGGCACCCGGGCGTCGCACAACAATGAAAGCTCCGCACTGGGCCGCCTCGTCCTTGACGGCGGTACCGAGCTTGGTGTAGAAGAAGGCCCCCCAGAGCTCGATGGTGGGGAAGATGCCGAGATAACCCTCACAGAGGGTGACGAAGGCCGACAGCAGCACCACCGTGTTCAGCATGAGGTGGTGCGGCTGGAGTCGGTAGAAGGTGAGGAACGAGCGGAGGAAGCCGCTCGCCGGCAGGCCGAAGCCATGGAGGAAGTGCGAGCGGAAGATGACGCGCTCGCCTTCGTTCGGCACCAGCGAGATCTCGGCGGCAGGCGCACCTCGACGTAGCCCGCTCCGAGCAGCCGCCGTGTGTCGTGGAGGAACTTGAGGTGGTCTTTGTGGACGTTGGAACCGTCCCAATCGCCGGAGCGCGCTATGGCAACTCGAGCGCGACGAAGGCGGGAGGCGGTGACGAGCGCGCGAGCCCGCGGCGGAGCAGAGAGAGGGCTTGGAGAAGAAGAAGCTCGACGACAATGGCGAGCCGCAGCAGCACTTCGGCGGAGCGCGAGTGCGGCGGCGGCGAAGAAGAGAAAGAAGCAAGAAGAGGTGAGGAGAGGAGAGCGCGCGTGCCTTTGCCGCTCCCCCTCCTCCCCCGATTTATAGCCCCTGGTTGCGAAGCCGAGGGGGCGAGGCGTGGGGTCGTGGGATTAAGTGCACCCACGTCCCCACGACCCCCGCATTTACCACGCGGTAACGGTGCAATGTATTCGCGAGGGATCGCCAACCGCCCGCTTCACCGCAAGCAGATCCAGCGCGCATAGCCGAGGCTTGTGAGTGGGGCCCGCTATGCACATGTCCCGTCACAACTCATGGTTGCAGAAATGGCTGCTACGGCAATGCTATGCAGCAGCGGTGGTCCAACTTAGAGGCCTTACTGCTGTTGGGAACGTAGTTAATTTTCAAAAATTTCCTATCGCACACGCAAGATCATAGGTGATGCCATAGCAACGAGAGGGGAGAGTGTTGTCCACGTACCCTCGTAGACCGAAAGCGGAAGCGTTACACAACGCGGTTGATGTAGTCGTACGTCTTCACGATCCGACCGATCAAGTACCGAACGTACGGCACCTCCGAGTTCAGCACACGTTCAGCTCGATGACGTCCCTCGACTCCGATCCAGCCGAGTGTTGAGGGAGAGTTTTCGTCAGCACGACGGCGTGGTGACGATGATGATGTTCTCACCGACGCAGGGCTTCGCCTAAGCACCGCTACGATATTATCGAGGTGTAATATGGTGGAGGGGGGCACCGCACACGGCTAAGAGATCAATGATCAATTGTGTGTATAGAGGTGCCGCCCTGCCCCCGTATATAAAGGAGCAAGGGGGGGTTCAGCCGGCCAAAGGGGAGAGGCGCGCCAGGAGGAGTCCTACTCCTACCGGGAGTAGGACTCCCCCCCTTTTCCATGTTGGACGAGGAGAGAGAGGGGGAAGAGGTGGAGGGGAGGAAGGAAAGGGGGGCACCGCCCCCCTCTCCTTGTCCTATTCGGACTGGGGGGAGGGCGTGCGGCCCTGCCCTGGCCTCCTCTCCCCTTTTCCACCTAGGCCCACTAAGGCCCATTAAGTTACCGGGGGGTTCCGGCAACCTCCCGGTACTCCGGAAAAATCCCGATTTCACCGGAACACTTCCGATATCCAAACATAGGCTTCTAATATATCATTCTTTATGTCTCGACCATTTTGAGACTCCTCGTTATGTCCGTGATCACATCCGGGACTCCGAACAACCTTCGGTACATCAAAACATATAAACTCATAATATAACTGTCATCGAAACGTTAAGCGTGCGGACCCTACGGGTTCGAGAACTATGTAGACATGACCGAGACACCTCTCCGGTCAATAACCAATAGCGGAACCTGGATGCTCATATTGGTTCCCACATATTCTACGGAGATCTTTATCGGTCAGACCGCATAACAACATACGTTGTTCCCTTTGTCATCGGCATGTTACTTGCCCGAGATTCAATCTTCGGTATCTCGATACCTAGTTCAATCTCATTACCGGCAAGTCTCTTTACTCGTTCCGTAATACATCATCACGCAACTAACTCATTAGTTACAATGCTTGCAAGGCTTATAGTGATGTGTATTACTGAGTGGGCCCAGAGATACCTCTCCGACAATCGGAGTGACAAATCCTAATCTCGAAATACGCCAACCCAACAAGTACCTTTGGAGACACCTGTAGAGCACCTTTATAATCACCCAGTTACGTTGTGATGTTTGGTAGCACACAAAGTGTTCCTCCGGTAAACGGGAGTTGCATAATCTCATAGTCATAGGAACATGTATAAGTCATGAAGAAAGCAATAGCAACATACTAAACGATCGAGTGCTAAGCTAACGGAATGGGTCAAGTCAATCACATCATTCTCCTAATGATGTGATCCCGTTAATCAAATGACAACTCATGTCTATGGCTAGGAAACATAACCATCTTTGATCAACGAGCTAGTCAAGTAGAGGCATACTAGTGACACTCTGTTTGTCTATGTATTCACACAAGTATTATGTTTCCGGTTAATACAATTCTAGCATGAATAATAAACATTTATCATGATATAAGGAAATAAATAATAACTTTATTATTGCCTCTAGGGCATATTTCCTTCAGTCTCCCACTTGCACTAGAGTCAATAATCTAGATTACACAGTAATGATTCTGACACCCATGGAGTCTTGGTGCTGATCATGTTTTGCTCGTGGAAGAGGCTTAGTCAACGGGTCTACAACATTCAGATCCGTATGTATCTTGCAAATTTCTATGCCTCCCACCTGGACTAAATCCCGGATGGAATTGAAGCATCTTTTGATGTGCTTGGTTCTTTTGTGAAATCTGGATTCCTTTGCTAAGGCAATTGCACCAGTATTGTCACAAAAGATTTTCATTGGACCCGATGCACTAGGTATGACACCTAGATCGGATATGAACTCCTTCATCCAGACTCCTTCATTTGCTGCTTCCGAAGCAGCTATGTACTCCACTTCACATGTAGATCCTGCCACGACACTTTGCTTACAACTGCACCAACTGACAGCTGCACCGTTCAATGTAAACACGTATCCGGTTTGCGATTTAGAATCGTCCGGATCAGTGTCAAAGCTTGCATCAACGTAACCATTTACGTTGAGCTCTTTGTCACCTCCATAAACGAGAAACATATCCTTAGTCCTTTTCAGGTATTTCAGGATGTTCTTGACCGCTGTCCAGTGATCCACTCCTGGATTACTTTAATACCTCCCTGCTAAACTAATAGCAAGGCACACATCAGGTCTGGTACACAGCATTGCATACATGATAGAGCCTATGGCTGAAGCATAGGGAACATCTTTCATCTTCTCTCTATCTTCTGCAGTGGTCGGGCATTGAGTCTTACTCAATCTCACACCTTGTAATACAGGCAAGAACCCTTTCTTTGCTTGATCCATTTTGAACTTCTTCAAAACTTTGTCAAGGTATGTGCTTTGTAAAAGTCCAATTAAGCGTCTTGATCTATCTCTATAGATCTTGATGCCCAATATATATGCAGCTTCACCGAGGTCTTTCATTGAAAAACTCTTATTCAAGTATCCCTTTATGTTATCCAGAAATTCTATATCATTTCCAATTAGCAATATGTCATCCACATATAATATCAGAAATGCTACTGAGCTCCCACTCACTTTCTTGTAAATACAGGCTTCTCCAAATGTCTGTATAAAACCAAATGCTTTGATCACACTATCAAAGCGTTTATTCCAACTCCGAGAGGCTTGCACCAGTCCATAAATGGATCGCTGGAGCTTGCACACTTTGTTAGCTCCCTTTGGATTGACAAAACCTTCCGGTTGCATCATATACAACTCTTCTTCCAGAAATACATTCAGGAATGCAGTTTTGACATCCATTTGCCAAATTTCATAATCATAAAATGCGGCAATTGCTAACATGATTCGGACAGACTTGAGCATCGCTACGGGTGAGAAGGTCTCATCGTAGTCAATCCCTTGAACTTGTCAAAAACATTTCGCAACAAGTCGAGCTTTATAGACAGTAACATTACCGTCAGCGTCAGTCTTCTTCTTGAAGATCCATTTATTTTCAATGGCTTGCCGATCATCGGGCAAGTCAACCAAAGTCCATACTTTGTTCTCATACATGGATCCCATCTCGGATTTCATGGCCTAAAGCCATTTTGTGGAATCTGGGCTCCCCATCGCTTCTTCATAGTTCGTAGGTTCGTCATGGTCTAGTAACATAACCTCCAGAACAGGATTACCGTACCACTCTGGTGCGGATCTTAATCTGGTTGACCTACGAGGTTCAGTAATAACTTGATCTGAAGTTTCATGATCATTATCATTAACTTCCTCACTAATTGGTGTAGGTGTCGCAGAAACTGGTTTCTGTGATGATCTACTTTCCAATAAGGGAGCAGGTACAATTACCTCATCAAGTTCTACTTTCCTCCCACTCACTTCTTTCGAGAGAAACTCCTTCTCTAGAAAGGATCCATTCTTAGCAACGAATGTCTTGCCTTCGGATCTGTGATAGAAGGTGTACCCAACAGTCTCCTTTGGGAATCCTATGAAGACACATTTCTCCGATTTAGGTTCGAGCTTATCAGGTTGAAGTTTCTTCACATAAGCATCGCAACCCCAAACTTTAAGAAACGACAACTTTGGTTTCTTGCCAAACCATAGTTCATAAGGCGTCGTCTCAACGGATTTCGATGGTGCCCTATTTAGAGTGAATGCAGTCGTCTCTAAAGCATAACCCCAAAACGATAGCAATAAATCAGTAAGAGACATCATAGATCGCACCATATCTAGTAAAGTACGATTACGACGTTCGGACACACCATTACGTTGTGGTGTTCCGGGTGGCGTGAGTTGCGAAACTATTCCGCATTGTTTCAAATGTTGGCCAAACTCGTAACTCAAATATTCTCCTCCACGATCTGATCGTAGAAACTTTATTTTCTGGTTACGATGATTTTCAACTTCGCTCTGAAATTCTTTGAACTTTTCAAATGTTCCAGACTTATGTTTCATTAAGTAGATATACCCATATCTACTCAAATCATCTGTGAAGGTGAGAAAATAACGATATCCGCCACGAGCCTCAATATTCATTGGACCACATACATCTGTATGTATGATTTCCAACAAATTAGTTGCTCTCTCCATAGTTCCGGAGAACGGTGTTTTAGTCATCTTGCCCATGAGACACGGTTCGCAAGTACCAAGTGATTCATAATCAAGTGATTCCAAAAGTCCATCATTATGGAGTTTCTTCATGCGCTTTACACCGATATGACCTAAACGGCAGTACCACAAATAAGTTGCACTATCATTATCAACTCTGCATCTTTTGGCTTCGACATTATGAATATGTGTGTCACTACTACCGAGATTCATTAAAAATAGACCACTCTTCAAGGGTGCATGACCATAAAAGATATTACTCATATAAATAGAACAACCATTATTCTCTGATTTAAATGAATAACCGTCTCGCATCAAACAAGATCCAGATATAATGTTCATGCTCAACGCTGGCACCAAATAACAATTATTTAGGTCTAATACTAATCCCGAAGGTAGATGTAGAGGTAGCGTGCCGACGACGATCACATCGACTTTGGAACCGTTTCCCACGCGCATCGTCACCTCGTCTTTGGCCAGTGTTCGCTTAATCCATAGTCCCTGTTTCGAGTTGCAAATATTAGCAACAGAACCAGTATCAAATACCCAGGTGCTACTGCGAGCTCTGGTAAGGTACACATCAATAACATGTATATCACATATACCTTTGTTCACCTTGCCATCCTTCTTATCCGCCAAATACTTGGGGCAGTTCCACTTCCAGTGACGAGTCTGCTTGTAGTAGAAGCACTCAGTCTCAGGCTTAGGTCCAGATTTGGGTTTCTTCTCCTGAACAGCAACTTGCTTGATGTTCTTCTTGAAGTTCCCCTTCTTCTTCCCTTTGCCCTTTTTCTTGAAACTAGTGGTCTTATTGACCGTCAACACTTGATGCTCCTTTTTGATTTCTACCTCCGCTGCCTTTAGCACTGCGAAGAGCTCGGGAATTGTCTTACTCATCCCTTGCATGTTATAGTTCATCACGAAGCTCTTGTAGCTTGGTGGCAGTGATTGAAGAATTCTGTCAATGACGCTATCATCCGGAAGATTAACTCCCAGTTGAATCAAGTGATTGTTATACCCAGACATTTTGAGTATATGCTCACTGACAGAACTATTCTCTTCCATCTTGCAGCTGTAGAACTTATTGGAGACTTCATATCTCTCTATCCGGGCATTTGCTTGAAATATTAACTTCAACTCCTGGAACATCTCATATGCTCCATGACGTTCAAAATGTCGTTGAAGACCCGGTTCTAAGCCGTAAAGCATGGCACACTGAACTATCGAGTAGTCATCAGCTTTGCTCTGCCAGACGTTCATAACTTCTGGTGTTGCTCTTGCAGCAGGCCTGGCACCCAGCGGTGCTTCCAGGACGTAATTCTTCTGTGCAGCAATGAGGATAATCCTCAAGTTACGGACCCAGTCCGTGTAATTTCTACCATCATCTTTCAACTTTGCTTTCTCAAGGAACGCATTAAAATTCAACGGAACAACAACACGGGCCATCTATCTACAATTAACATAGACAAGCAAGATACTATCATGTACTAAGTTCATGATAAATTTAAGTTCTATTAATCATATTACTTAAGAACTCCCGCTTAGATAGACATCCCTCTAATCATCTAAGTGATTACGTGATCCAAATCAACTAAATGGAGTAGTTTTCAATGGTGAACATCACTATGTTGATCATATCTACTATATGATTCACGCTCGACCTTTCGGTCTCAGTGTTCCGAGGCCATATCCGCATATGCTAGGCTCGTCAAGTTTAACCTGAGTATTCTGCGTGTGCAAAACTGGCTTGCACCCGTTGTAGATGGACGTAGAGCTTATCACACCCGTTCATCACGTGGTGTCCGGGCACGACGCACTTTGGCAACGGTGCATACTCAGGGAGAACACTTTTATCTTGTAATTTTAGTGAGAGATCATCTTATAATGCTACCGTCAATCAAAGCAAGATAAGATGCATAAAAGATAAACATCACATGCAATCAATATAAGTGATATGATATGGCCATCATCATCTTGTGCTTGTGATCTCCATCTCCGAAGCACCGTCATGATCACCATCGTCACCGGCGCGACACCTTGATCTCCATCATAGCATCGTTGTCGTCTCGCCAACTATTGCTTTTACGACTATCGCTACCGCTTAGTGATAAAGTAAAACAATTACATGGCGATTGCATTGCATACAATAAAGCGACAACCATATGGCTCCTGCCAGTTGCCGATAACTCGGTTACAAAACATGATCATCTCATACAATAAAATATAGCATCATGTCTTGACCATATCACATCACAACATGCCCTGCAAAAACAAGTTAGACGTCCTCTACTTTGTTGTTGCAAGTTTTACGTGGGTGCTACGGGCTTAGCAAGAACCGTTCTTACCTACGCATCGAAACCACAACGATAGTTTGTCAAGTTGGTGCTGTTTTAACCTTCGCAAGGACCGGGCGTAGCCAGACACCCGCCAGTCACCTTTAAGCAACGAGTGCTCGCAACGGTGAAACCAGTCTCGCGTAAGCGTACGCGTAATGTCGGTCCGGGCCGCTTCATCTCACAATACCGCTAAACCAAAATATGACATGCTGGTAAGCAGTATGACTTATATCGCCCACAACTCACTTGTGTTCTACTCGTGCATATAACATCAACGCATAAAACCTGGCTCGGATGCCACTGTTGGGGAACGTAGTAATTTCAAAATTTTCCTACGCACACGCAAGATCATGGTGATGTATAGCAACGAGAGGGGAGAGTGTTGTCCACGTACCCTCGTAGACCGAAAGCGGAAGCGTTAACACAACGCGGTTGATGTAGTCGTACGTCTTCACTATCCGACCGATCAAGTACCGAATGCACGGCACCTCCGAGTTCAGCACACGTTCAGCTCGATGACGTCCCTCGAACTCCGATCCTGTAACGCCCCGGATCCGATGCGCCAGGTGTCTGCCAGTTATTCGCTGTCGTTGCCATGTCATTTGCTTGCGTGTTGCATTTCGCCATGTCATCATCTGCATTTCTTATCATGTCATCATGTGCTTTGCATTTGCATACGTGTTCGTCTCATGCATCCGAGCTTTTTCCCCGTTGTCCGTTTTGCAATCCGGCGCTCCTATCTCCTCCGGCGCCCCCTTTTGTCTTCCTCTCGTGTGCGGGTGTCAAACTTTCTCGGAATGGGCCGAGGCTTGTCAAGTGGCCTTGGTATACAACCAGTAGACCACCGGTCAAGTTTCGTTCCATTTGGAGGTCGTTTGGTACTCCAACGGTTAACTGGGTAACCGCAAAGTCCGTTTTCACATTGCAGCAAAAACCCCTTTCAAACAGCCCCAAAACCCCTCTAAGTCTCCGCCATGCTCTCGGTCGTTCGATCACGATCGCGTGGGCGAAAACCGCACCTCGTTTGGACTCTCCTAGCTCCCTCTACCTATATAAACACCCCCTCCCCCGAAATTCGCGGATGAATTCCACCCTAACCCTAGCTCCGCTCCCCTCGCGCCGCCGGACATGTCCGCGCCGCCATCGGACACGTCCAGCCGCCGTCCTCCGCGAATCCGCCACCGCCACCTGTCCATCGCGCGCGTCCCCGCCACCGCGGCCCGCCCAGGCCCGCGCGGCCGCCCGTCCGCCTCGCCGCCTCCGGCCTCCCAGCGCCGCCGCCGCCCGGCGCGCCGTCCCTCTGCCGCCGCCGCCTTGCGCTCCGGTCGCCGGCCATCGCCCCGCCGCCGCCTCGCCTCGCCTCGCCTCGCCGCCCGACGTCCTCGGCCGCCGCCGCCGCGGAGCCCGCCGTCGGTGCCTCGCCGCCGCCGCTCCTTGCCTCGACTCCGGCCGGCTCCGACCCTCCCCTCGCCGGCCTCTCCTTCCTCCCCCCCAAGCTCCATCGGCTCCAGCTCCATCGCCGCCACCGAGCTCCCCCGATCTGGTTCTCTCTCTCTGCGTGAGTTGACTTTCTCGCCCCCCCAAATTTTTTCCAAGTCCTGGAAATCCATCAGCATGTGTCTCTGTTCCCAATGCGATAACTCCGTGCATATAGCTCCATTTTGCATGTATGATATGTCAAATTGATCGCCTCATGATGCTCTTCATTTTGTCCAATTGCACCATGTTCATTAGAGGTCATCTTGATGCCCAAATCTCTGTTGGAAGAGGGCTAGTTGCTGTTTTTCTCTGGTTCTTAACAGAACTTGGAGATTTTTCATTTTTGTATCATTTTTTATGTGCATCTTTTGAGCATAAGCTCTACATGTGTTTTGAAGTATGCCATGCCATCTTTCCAGTGGTGTAGTCCATGTATTTTTGTGATCTCTGTGGTGACTAGCACAAGCATGCAAAGTAGGCCCCGTAATGTTTCTGATTTCAGGGACTTAGTGATTTCTCCAAGTCCTTGTCTGCTGTAATTTTGTTGCCATGTAAACTTGATGCTACAGAGATATCCATGCATATTTTGGAGATGTTCAGTAAGGATGTTTTGTAGCTATAGTTGTAATAGATCCATTCCTGTCCTTTTTTGCAATTATGGAGTGCCATAGCATGTCTCAGTCTTGCCCTACTTTTGCTATAAAATATTCCTGGCAGATTCTTAACATGATATTCCATTTTGCCAAGCTTATTGTAGTTGATCCATACATGCTATGATTTTGTTCTTGCCATGGATAGCTTCATTAACTTGCCATCTTGCTGTAGGTGTGCTTGTTTTGTCATGTATTGCTCTGTAGTGAGTGGATCAAGCTCACCAACATGCCTACATATTACTATTTCTGCCATGCTCTGTTTTCTGCTAAGTCTGAAACCTGTTAACGACACTTGCTATGTTTACATGCTTGCCATCATATCTTCTGGTCCTTTTTGGATTATGTTCAGTAAGGGACATTTGTTATATGCCTCGAGTAGATTCATGTCCATGCCTTTTGTTTTCCTGTTGAGGTTCTGTATCATATTGTTTTGATGCTTGCAATATGCCTAGCTGCTGTTTTGGCCAGATTGTTGCTATGTATTGTTTGGAGTGTATGTGTTGCACCGTTGCTCCGTTTGGAGTGTGCTCTATATGAAACTTGCTTAGTTTTGCATGTAGTTCCATATTATCATGTTGCATCCTTGTTTTGAGGTGTTTGCTTGATGTTTGTATGCATTTTGCATCAATGCCATACTTATCTTGTGTTGCTCATATCTTCTAGGCCGTAGCTCCGAATCTTATGAACTTTATATGTAACTTGACTAGAATTTCGTGTAGATCATCATGGTGATCTTTAACTTGCTGTTTAACAACTTGAATATAAAGGTTATTCAGTTCTGGACCAATTTCGAAAATTGCATATGAGGACTTACCGGAATTGGTATATGTTGTTTCCGGCCTCATTTAAACTTGCCTTGAGGTGTTGTTCTTGTATGCATCATCTCTTGTCATGAGTAGCTTCATATAGTCTTTTCTTGCATCATTCTTGGTTGAGCATCATGCCTTGTTCTTGTGTGGTGTGTTTACCTTGTTGTGTGCTTCTTCTCGATAGTTCCCGTGTCGTTGCGATCGTGAGGATTCGTTCGTCTTCGTGGCTTCATCTTCTTCATGGATTAGTTCTTCTTCCTAGCGGGATTTCAGGAAAGATGACAGTCACCTTGGATCTCATTACTATCATTGCTATGCTAGTTGCTTCGTTCTATCGCTTTGCTGCGCTACCTATTCTCTTGCTCTTCAAGCCTCCCATATTGCCATGAACCTCTAACCTTTGTCACCCTTCCTAGCAAACCGTTGTTTCTCTATGTTACCGCTTTGCTCAGCCCTCTTATAGCGTTGCTAGCTGTAGGTGAAGATGAAGATTGCTCCATGTTGGATTATGTTTATGTTGGGATATCACAATATCTCTTATATTATTAATGCATCTATATATTTGGTAAAGGGTGGAAGGCTCGGCCTTATGCCTGGTGTTTTGTTCCACTCTTGCCGCCCTAGTTTCCGTCATACCGGTGTTATGTTCCCGGATTTTGCGTTCCTTACACGGTCGGGTGATTTATGGGACCCCCTTGACAGTTCGCTTTGAATAAAACTCTTCCAGCAAGGCCCAACCTTGGTTTTACCATTTGCTCAGCCTATTTCTTTTCCCTAGGGAGTCGCTCTCTCGAGGGTCATCTTATTTTAACCCCCCCCCCCCCCGGGCCAGTGCTTCTCTAAGTGTTGGTCCGAACTAGATCCCCTTGCAGCGCCACCTCAGGGAAACTTGAGGTCTGGTTTTAGTTGTACGGATTGCTCATCCGGTGTTGCCCTGAGAACGAGATATGTGCAGCTCCTATCGGGATGTCGGCGCATCGGGCGGCTTTGCTGGTTTTGTTTTACCATTGTCGAAATGTCTTGTAACCGGGATTCCGAGACTGATCGGGTCTTCCCGGGAGAAGGAATATCCTTCGTTGACCGTGGGAGCTTATCATGGGCTAAGTTGGGACACCCCTGCAGGGTATTATCTTTCGAAAGCCATGCCCGCGGTTATGTGGCAGATGGGAATTTGTTAATATCCGGTAGTAGATAACTTGACACTTGACCTTAATTAAAACGCACCAACCGCGTGTGTAGCCGTGATGGTCTCTTCTCGGCGGAGTCCGAGAGGTGAACACGGTTTCTTGGTTATGTTTGACGTAAGTAGGAGTTCAGGATCACTTCTTGATCATTGCTAGTTTCACGACCGTTCCTTTGCTTCTCTTCTCGCTCTCATTTGCGTAATTTAGCCACCATACATGCTTAGTCGCTGCTGCAACCTCACCACTTTACCCTTCTGTAGGGGATATACCCCGTGGTATGACCCGGCCGAAATTATGACCCGGCCGGGCTTGGCGACTCACCAGAGACCCGACTGGAGCTTGGCGACTCACTGGCGATCCGCCCGGACATGGCGGTTTACATGTAACCCGCCTGGACATTCTGACTCACTAGAGACCTGATGGGCGGATCAGACGGACGACAAGGCCCAAGGCCCAGCAGGCCAGCTTATACTCTGGTGGGCCGGTTTAAGAGGAAAGACATAAGGAATTTTCCCTTAAGGGGGCAGACTAGGATTACACTTGTAATAGACTAGTCCTAATCCTAATAGGACACCACATGTAACCCGCCCCTTCAACTTATATAAGGAGGGGCAGGGCACCCCAAGAGGGACAGGCAAGAAACAATCTCTAGGGCTAGACACAAAGAGCCGGCTTACCGGCGACTCTCTCATGAGCATAATGAGACCTAGCCACAAACAGCATGTAGGGCTATTACCGGATGATGTTTCCTGGGGCCCGAAGCTGTCTAAATCCTTGTCTTGTGTTGCGTCTCCCGATTCCGCTCAACCCCTCTCAAGCTACCACATAGATGCGTTGGCCTCGCGACTAAGTCCTGACACTAAGGACATCTGCCGTGACAATTCCACGACAGTTGGCGCCCACCGTGGGGCTGGCGCACGGTGGTGTTGAGTTCTTGAAGGGATCTTTCAGGGATCGAGAAGCTCGCTATTTTCCAGATGAAGAAGAGTAATCATAGAACAATCACGCAAGATAACCCGGACGGAACAGTTGCCATGCCGGCTCAAGGGAACAGTTGCCGAGCTTTTCAGAAATTTCGCCGCCGGCTGGGTTCCTAATTTTGCTGGTTAATTTTGAAAATTTGGAGGATGAGATTGAAGTTCGAAGGGGATTAGGGTTTCATCTATGTGCGTCGCGGCGTCGCCATCTCGTCGTCTCAATCTGCCAAGTCCGAGACGAGATCTACACGAGGTGATTTGTCTGCCAGGTTACTACTCCGAGACCGACGGGATTGGATGGATCTGTTGTCCGTGTCTAGATCAAGTTCGGAGTGTTACCTGTACACCTGAAGGACTAGAGCTATACTGCTCATCGGGATTAAATTAGCAAAATACTACTTGTATTAGTAGTGGGCGCATGGACCAAAGTCAATGGATCTTCACCTCCTCACGTGAGACTAGTACTACTCCTCACCAGGATTAAATAGAAGAAGAAAGGCTTTGGAGTTGTTCAAAGATTGAAGATATGGCTGCTGTTAGTCTGACACGGGCTCGGACACGTACAGGAAAAGGAAAAGCCAGGTACCTCGTTACAGTGGAAAAAAAAGCCAAGTCAACGACGACCCAAAGAAGGATTTTTGGTGCTACTACGGCCTGGTTTCGCTCACCTGGTCGCCTCGGGTCGACCCGCCGAGTTGCCCTGCCGCGCCAATCTCCTCCCCGCAGCTGGTTCCCACGCCGGCTGGCCAACTCGCTGGTCCCGGCCTGCTCTGAGCTCGGATGCATGCGTCGTCTTCGTCCAGCGCCCGGCCTCTAAACCGCTGCCATGACCCGCCCGCGCCTCGCCGGTTTTGCCTCCGCGGTCAAGTCACCCCGCTCCGGCTCACCACTCGTCTGCCACTATAAGCCGCGCCGTCTCTGAAACCTCCCCGTGCCCTGGGCCGCCGCACCTAGGGCCACCGGGCCTCGAGTCGCCGGCCGGATTTGCCTCACCGTGCTTCAAGTCGCCAGCCAGTTCTGCCGCCCCCAACGTCCCTGCTCGGTTTCGCTTCTGAGCTGCTGCGCCCCTGCGTGTTCTTCTGTTAGCCTGTCCTCAAGACAAACAAGGGGAAGTGGAGAGCAGGTTGGAAGATTGAAAAAGTACTTGCACGTACACAATTTCCACGGACATCATATATGTATTCCTATGGATCCGTGCCCCGCTCGCGTTGAACCGCCTCTGCCATGGTGGGCTTTGAGCTGCCACGTTGCCGGTGCATCCCCACCCTAGTCTCGTGCAGCCTCTGCCGCGTAGAACGGATCATCTCCCATCCGGACGAATCAGGACAAAGTCCACTACAAAAGTGACGTCATGCTGTCGACATAAGGCTCGCACTGGTTTAAACGTCATGGCCAACTCAAGCGCCTGCACCGGCTACCACGATGTGGCTGACTCGTCCGTCTGCGCCCACGCGCGCTGGGCTCCAACGCCGCGCCCGCTCTCATAAGTCGCCCGACGGACGCGCTCAAGCCGCCGCCCCTGTGGTCCACTCTACATCAACACAATTCGGCTGACTTACCCGTCCACGCGGTTTACCGCGCCTGCGATTGACCCACCCATCTGCGCTAGCTTACAACGCCACGATCGGCTCACCCGTGATTAATTTCAGCTTCACCGCGGTGATCATCAACTCCGCGGTGGATAACTACTGGCCTGACGTATCAGGTGAAATCCATCCAATATGTTTTTATATTACATATTGCTTTCTTTAAAAGAACAAATACTTTGGCTTGCAATACTTTTTGATGCAGGACAATTGTTCATTGCGAATGAGGTGTTATATTGTGGGTATGGAGCGAGCGATGGCAATGTTCTGCACCGGGGTTTCGTCCGTGTCATACTGCCCGGTGAATGAACGTGCGCAAAGTCACCATCCTCTGTGGCCCGGTTTACATTAACTCGCCCGTCCTTGCCGGCTTACAGCGCCGCGGCCGACTCATCTGTTGTCCGGGCGAATCAGGTGATATTCATCCAAGTTTGTTTTATTAACACATATTGTTTTTGTTAAAGAACAAGTTTATCTTTGCCTTGGTCTACAATATTGTTTATGCAGGGCAATTATTTATGACAAAAAGTGACATTGTACCGCGGAGATGGAGGCACGCCAACATCTTTTGGCACAGGTGGTCGTCATTACTCAACGGACTCCCGCACCGGCTTACAACGACGTGGCCGTCTCTGCGACCACGCCGGCTTACAAAAAGGAGGACGACTTGCCCGTCCACACCGGCTTACAACGCCACGGCCGGTTCATCTGTCTGTGCCGCCTCAGATGTTGCGGTCGTCTTTACCGTCCTTCTCTCGCGGCCTGGCCTACATCAACACACCGGGCCGCACCTGTCTGCATGAGCTGTTTATTGAGTATGAGCAAGTCGCTGCTTGGGTAGCCCGGTTTTCTTCCAACAAATTGGAGGCAAGTTATCATGTCTTATCGGCCGCCGTCTGCACTGGATGGCTCAATGGGTAGGTGCGCAAGTCGCCGCCACTACGGGTTTGGTTAAGTTCAAATAGCCACTTGGAAGGAACCATTGGCCGAGTTGCTGACACGGCTCATACAGGACCATTTATAACCCGCCGCAGTCGCCTCAACCTTCTGTGGATTCACATCGCGCTATCAACACCAATGATATACACCTTATGCTATGGTCAATATGGAGAATCTCAAAGCCAACTCCTCGAGTCGTCTTGAGACTCGGGGGCTACAATGATATGACTCAGCAGCATTGGTCGGTTTCAATGCATTCAAGAACTCCGGGTCATTGGAGGGAAAAATAACCCGGTCCCGGAGGCTACCGCCATATTGGTAAAAAGTTTAAAGGCCGTCAGAAAATTTTCGGCTTAAAAAGAAGGATTCCGGTTTAGATCCGGCTCAAGAGACTTGACATCTCCCACAAAGCACTGAAGCTCTTAAATATCCGGTTTAAAATCCGGTTCAAGGGAAATTTATCTGCCACAAAGTTTTGAAGCTCTCAATCGGTTCAAAATCCGGTTCAAGGTAAATTTGTTTATCACAAAGCTTTGAAACTCTCAATATCCGGTTTTTCCGGTTCAAAAAGAATTTATCTCTCGCAAAAGTTCGAGTTCTCAGGAAAAATTAAAGGGACCAAAAAGAGTCTGTTACAAAGCACAACCCAAACATAGGTACCCTGCTTTAATGACCATTGGGAGCTGATCGTATTCGAATTTAGCTTAACCCTTTAGGTGTGACCCTGATCGTATTCGAATCAGAGTCGTTAAATATTCTCATGATCACTAGGGGGCTTCCTGTTCAAACATAGGTCGTATTCGAACCAAAGAGAACATAGCTGTCGGTACCCTCTTGATCGGCACACTGCCGAGCTCACTAGGGGGCTTCTTGATCGTATTCGAATCATAGCTCGACCCCTTTTGGGAACCGACGTGGATCGTATTCGAATCAGCGTCGTTAAACAACTCTCAAGGTCATTTGGGGGCTTCCTGTTCAAACATAGGTCGTATTCGAACCAAAGAGAACATAGCTGTCGGTACCCTCTTGATCGGCAACGCCAAAGCCACTGGGGGCTATATGATCGTATTCGAATCTTAGCTTAACCCCTTTGGGACGGTTTTCTGATCGTATTCGAATCAGAAGCCTCAAATTTTTTGAAGTCTCTTTTTGCAAACAATTTTTGGATTTTATTTGAAGCTCTTTTGATCATATCTAAAGTGTATATGAGTGGTTGCTATTTAACCCGGTTTGACTTTGGATGATAAGTCGCCATCATATGACAATCATAAACATTTGGAAGTCTTGATTTCTAAAGATTGGGTTATCACCCTTACTGCACAGGTCACATAAACCGGCAGTGAAAATTCAATATCACAGGTATGATATTATTATTATAGTTATGTTTCAAAGTTATGATTCATAACAGGCTTATCTGTGACTCCTTGTTACACATCAATGGTTATATATGAGATATTATGACCCGCCCTGCGGTAAACCGCCAAGGGTTCTTGTGATCTACTTGTGTGCAGGATAAGACTACATTTGGATGGTTACCCACCCTGGCTTTTGAAGTTAAGTCGCCAGGGCATATGTTGTTTAAGCTCTGTGCAGGATTTACAGAGCTATGACTTACATAAATGATTAAGTTCAAGCCCATCATCAAAGATTGAAATTGGTGTCTCAAAAGGGTTATCAATTCTTGATTTTCTCAAAGGCTATAAGCCGCCGGGTTATGAAATTCCGGCTTACAATGAATGCGCATTAAGTCGCCATCGGCCAAGAGCCGCCGAGTATTTGAACTTCGGATCTACTTGTCAACCGATAAGATTATATTATTCAAATCTTGAATAGCCAACATGGCTGGATTTTTATTATGATTATCAATATTATGATGGAGGTCTTTAAAGTCGCTTCAGCGCAATGGCTATTATTTTATCAAGGTATATGATTTATTTTACAATGGAGGGAATAGTCCCGAGTCGCTGCAGGCTTACGACCCGGCACTTGGGGGCTATATTATTCAAGTTGAGGTTACATCAAATAGGCAAGTCCCATGTCACTGCCAGCATGCACCATGGCACTTGGGGGCTAATGCAAAGTCATTTTTTGCTCAACTTATTGAAGACCCGACTCATCACATTGTAATGAGCCGGCCCTTGGGGGCTACCAATTGCTCCTGTCAAAAATTCAAGGTACACAAGCATTAATCCATTATATTGAACGGTCCACTACTCAGTTGGTAGAGTACAAAGCTCTTAACCTTGTGGACGTGGGTTCAAGCCCCATGGTGAAGATTATATTATATGATGTTATTATCAATAAATTATATACAAAGTCCCAGCTTAGTATTATCTTACTAAGCCGGCCCTTGGGGGCTACACGTTGCTGTTCAAGTTTACATGGTTATATCTACAAAGTCCCATGCTCATTATTGCATAATGACCCGGCCCTTGGGGGCTACACTGGTTGAAGTTTTCATGAGCATAAGGCAATTACAAGTCCCAGGTTGCTGCAAGCATGACAACCCGGCACTTGGGGGCTACAGGTGATATGCATAGAAGGGAGAAAAAATCTTCAAATTCTCAGTTTGGAGCAGACCAGATTAACCCGGTGTCTGCAACAATCATGACCCGGCATCATTTATTTATAACCCGGCAATTTTGGCAATCATAAATCGGCAAGATCTACATCTTTAAGCCGGCTGAATATCAGTTGAATATTTCAAGACCAATATTTTTGTCAAGTCAGAGCTTTGAAGGCTGACTCAAATGGATTATTTCTTATAAGTATCTCTCTCCAAGAGCCAATGTCAGCAAATTGATTATGAAGCTCGCCTATTGACCCGGATTTTTCAAAGGAAGTATCTGGATTTTTTGCATTGACAAAGTTGAAACATATCTGTTGAGGAGATTTGTTATGAATTCATGGGCGTGTATCAAGAAGGAAATGACAAGGACTTAAAGATGATCAGGGGCCGGCTTACAAGAATTTTTAACCCAGAGCACAACTTGTCAAAGTTGTTCTGGTGTTTATTTTGCAGGATCAGTTTAACATGGATAAATCCAAATTAAACTAGGGGCTAATGTCGGGGATATACCCCGCGGTATGACCCGGCCGAAATTATGACCCGGCCGGACTTGGCGACTCACCAGAGACCCGACTGGAGCTTGGCGACTCACTGGCGATCCGCCCGGACATGGCGGTTTACATGTAACCCGCCTGGACATTCTGACTCACTGGAGACCCGATGGGCGGATCAGACGGACGACAAGGCCCAAGGCCCAGCAGGCCAGCTTATACTCTGGTGGGCCGGTTTAAGAGGAAAGACATAAGGAATTTTCCCTTAAGGGGGCAGACTAGGATTACACTTGTAATAGACTAGTCCTAATCCTAATAGGACACCACATGTAACCTGCCCCTTCAACTTATATAAGGAGGGGCAGGGCACCCCAAGAGGGACAGGCAAGAAACAATCTCTAGGGCTAGACACAAAGAGCCGGCTTACCGGCGACTCTCTCATGAGCATAATGAGACCTAGCCACAAACACCATGTAGGGCTATTACCGGATGATGTTTCCTGGGGCCCGAAGCTGTCTAAATCCTTGTCTTGTGTTGCGTCTCCCGATTCCGCTCAACCCCTCTCAAGCTACCACATAGATGCGTTGGCCTCACGACTAAGTCCTGACACTAAGGACATCTGCCATGACAATTCCACGACACCTTCCTTTCCCGTTAAGCTTTGCTAGTCTTGATACCCATGGTAATGGGATTGCTGAGTCCTCGTGGCTCACAGATTACTACACCACCAGTTGCAGGTACAGGTTGTGCGATGATCATGACGCGAGAGCGATGTTTACTTGTTTGGAGTTCTTCTTCTGCTTCTTCTTCGTTCGGGGGATAGGTTCCAGGTCGGCAGCCTGGGCTAGCAGGGTGGATGTCGTTTGAGTTTCTGTTTATGTTTCATCCGTAGTCAGATGTTGATCTTATGTATGTGGTATTGATGTATTCTTGCGGCATTTGTATGCCTTGTATGTATCCCCAAATATTATGTAATGTTGATGTAATGATATCCACCTTGCAAAAGCGTTTCAATATGCGGGTCTATCCTTGGTGGGACCTTCGAGTTCCTTTAGGATAGGGTCGCATATTGGGCGTGACAGATCCAGCCGAGTGTTGAGGGAGAGTTTCGTTAGCACGACGGCGTGGTGACAATGATGATGGTCTACCGACGCAGGGCTTCGCCTAAGCACCGCTACGATATTATCGAGGTGTAATATGGTGGAGGGGGGCACCGCACACGGCTAAGAGATCAATGATCAATTGTGTGTATAGAGGTGCCCCCTGCCCCCGTATATAAAGGAGCAAGGGGGGTTCGGCCGGCCAAAGGGGAGAGGTGCTCCAGGAGGAGTCCTACTCCTACCGGGAGTAGGACTCCCCCCCTTTTCCATGTTGGACTAGGAGAGAGAGGGGGAAGAGGTGGAGGGGAGGAAGGAAAGGGGGGCGCCGCCCCCTCTCCTTGTCCTATTCGGACTGGGGGGAGGGGCATGCGGCCCTGCCCTGGCCTCCTCTCCTCTCTTCCACCTAGGCCCACTAAGGCCCATTAAGTTACCGGGGGGTTCCGGTAACCTCCCGGTACTCCGGAAAAATCCCGATTTCACCCGGAACACTTCCGATATCCAAACATAGGCTTCCAATATATCAATCTTTATGTCTCGACCATTTCGAGACTCCTCGTTATGTCCGTGATCACATCCGGAACTCTGAACAACCTTCGGTACATCAAAACATATAAACTCGTAATATAACTATCATCGTAACGTTAAGCGTGCTGACCCTCCGGGTTCGAGAACTATGTAGACATGACCGAGACACCTCTCCGGTCAATAACCAATAGTGGAACCTGGATGCTCATATTGGTTCCCACATATTCTACGAAGATCTTTATCAGCCAGACCGCATAACAACATGCATTGTTCCCTTTGTCATCGGCATGTTACTTGCCCGAGATTCGATCGTCGGTATCTCGATACCTAGTTCAATCTCGTTACCGGCAAGTCTCTTTACTCGTTCCGTAATACATCATCCCGCAACTAACTCATTAGTTACAATGCTTGCAAGGCTTATAGTGATGTGTATTACTGAGTGGGCCCAGAGATACCTCTCCGACAATCGGAGTGACAAATCCTAATCTCGAAATACGCCAACCCAACAAGTACCTTTGGAGACACCTGTAGAGCACCTTTATAATCACCCAGTTACATTGTGACGTTTGGTAGCACACAAAGTGTTCCTCCGGTAAAAGGGAGTTGCATAATCTCATAGTCATAGGAACATGTATAAGTCATGAAGAAAGCAATAGCAACATACTAAACGATCGAGTGCTAAGCTAACGGAATGGGTCAAGTCAATCACATCATTCTCCTAATGATGTGATCCCGTTAATCAAATGACAACTCATGTCTATGGCTAGGAAACATAACCATCTTCGATCAACGAGCTAGTCAAGTAGAGGCATACTAGTGACACTCTGTTTGTCTATGTATTCACACAAGTATTATGTTTCCGGTTAATACAATTCTAGCATGAATAATAAACATTTATCATGATATAAGGAAATAAATAATAACTTTATTATTGCCTCTAGCGCATATTTCCTTCACTTGCGCACCACCTAGCTCCTGCCTCGGGGGTTCAAAATCCATCAGGCGGCCACCCGCCGCATCCGACTCCTAGCAGTCGGCGTCCCAGAAGACGGACAAGACAAACAACCAGGACTACTCAGAGTAGGAAGCTGTAGGGGCACCCCCGCCTTGTCAGCCGCGGTGACCCACCAGCTTCGGGGACTACTCTCGGAGTTATTGGCCATGGGTAGCCTCAGCTGCCCCCCATGGTATTTCAAGACATCGGGGCCGACTGCGCCCCTCAAGCCTTAAAGCATGATCGCCGCCTTCTTGAGGCCGGCCGGTCTGAGCGGCCGGCTGCTGGAAGGCAGCGGACACCAGAAGACGGCCACGAGGCGGGCCGCCTCCTAGCAGGCGGCCTCCAGAGAGGCCGGCTCCTAGCAGGCGGCCCCAAACGCCCTCAAAGCCTGCACCATCATAAATAAGATGAGACAGAGCGTGGCTACAGGGAAGACTGCCACCCCCAAATCTAGGGCAGGACGTGGCTACAGTGCGCCATACCAGCCGGAGATCTCCTGGACGGCGCGGCACTGTAGCCCCTCCGCCCATGACATCACCCAAGCCAGAAGGACTATGCTCCCACGACAGACTGTCGGTACAGCCCGCAAGCGGCGGGCCCTACCTGCCCGTGAGAAGCTAGAAGACGGCAAGCCTGACCAGTCGGCTCAGGGGGAGGCCGCCTTCCAGCAGGCGGCCCTCCCCTCCCTAGGAGTTTGTGCGCCATTAACCAGAGGAGACGAGGAATGGTTACAGTGAACGCCCACCAGGCAGCGGAACTGTAGCCACGCCATCCCCGACAAAGCAAGCATCATTAGAAGCACGGCTATAGTGATGAGCAGCTGGCAAGACCCGTAAGCGGCGGGCGCGGCCTGTCGGCCAAGTACAAGATAGCTGGCGGGGGCCACCAGTCGGCGGGCCCCAGTGGCCAGCGGAGAAGCTGGCCACGAGAGACACTGACAACCTGGTCCTACACCCGGCCAGTTTACCATTGTACCCCTGGGGGTAGGCCTATATAAACACCCCAGGGCACCCATGCAAAGGGTTCAGATCCTTAGCCAAACACACACCCACATAGAGAGAGGAGAGAGCTAGCCTAGCCCTTCTTCCTCCTCTAGCAAACAGCTCAAGGAGCATCTTGTACCCACTTGTTGATATAGTGAGCATGAGGAGACCCCGCAGAGCAGGACTAGGGGTGTTATCTCCTAGGAGAGCCCCGAACCTGGGTAAAGTTCGCTGGCGTATGTGTCTACGCCTTATCCCGCTTCCTGGCACCAGCGACGTCTTACTATCCCCCACCATGATAAGCCACCCGTTGGCATATGTCGCACCAAAACCCCGACAATCACTTTCAATTTCAGCGCAGAAATGACATTGATTCTTGTTGGACCATGTTGATCAACTACAAGTAATCTCTCAAATGAAGGTGTGTCCTGGATGACCATATTGTGGTCCACCTTTTGTGATCTCTCGTTGTAGCACCAGCAACACACATAAATAGTCCGAAGAGTCTTGGAGGTGATGTGCAAGGTACTCGACCAATTCATCGCCTGAAGACGAAGGACCTCGAGAGCAGTACAGCCGCGAAGTAGGCGCTCCATGTCATCCTTTGGGATGCGGACGGCGACGAGCTCAAGGTGCTTTAGTCGTGGTAGAAAAAGAGTGGGCGCGTCATTAAGGGGGGGAATGGCAGTTCATGAACTTGGTGAGGCGCAGCGTGGGCGCGAAGCGAAGCGCGGACGTTGGCAGCAAGCGCATATGCCCATCATTATAACTTACCTTCTCGAGCTGATCTATGGCGCATGATCGGAACCACTCATCAAGCTTGGCTCAGTCCTTGCCATTGGAACGGAACTTGCCCATGATAAGGCCTTTGATTGGGGCATCGTGACTGCCGAGGATCTGGGAGAACGCATCCAAGCTTTGGCGATAGCCATGGCAGAGCTTGTGGGCATCGAGGAGATCGACAGGGGCGCGGAGCCATAGGGTGTGATACGTCCATTTTGCATCAAGCTTTTATATTGATATTTATTGCATTATGGGTTGTTATTACACGTTATGTCACAATACTTATGCCTATTCTCTCTTATTTTACAAGGTTTACATAAAGAGGGAGAATGCCGGCAGCTGGAATTCTGGGCTGGAAAAGGAGCAAATATTAGAGACCTATTCTGCGCAACTCCAAAAGTCCTGAAACTCCACGGAAGTCATTTTTGGGATTTGTAAAAAATACTGAGCGAAGAAAATACCAGAGTGGGCCCACACCCTGGCCACGAGGGTGGGGGCGCGCCCTACCCCCTGGGCGCGCTCCCCTGCCTCGTGGGCCCCCTGGCAGGCCTCCGGTGTCCATCTTCTGCTATATGAGGTCTTTTACCCTGGAAAAAATCATAAGCAAGGTTTCGGGAAGAAACTCCGCCAACACGAGGCGGAACCTTGGCGGAACCACTCTAGGGCTCTGGCAGAGCTGTTCTGCTGGGGAAACTTTCCTCCGGGAGGGGGAAATTATCGCCATCGTCATCACCAATGATCCTCTCGTTGGGAGGGGGTCAATCTCCATCAACATCTTCACCAGCACCATCTCCTCTCAAACCCTAGTTCATCTCTTGTATCCAATCTTTGTCCCAACGCCTCAGATTGGTACCTGTGGGTTGCTAGTAGTGTTGATTACTCCTTGTAGTTGATGCTAGTTGGTTTATTTGGTGGAAGATTATATGTTCAGATCCATTATGCATATTAATACCCCTCTGATTATGAACATGAATATGATTTGTGAGTAGTTACGTTTGTTCCTGAGGACATGGGAGAAGTCTTGCTATTAGTAGTCATGTGAATTTGGTATTCATTCGATATTTTGATGAGATGTATGTTGTCTCTCCTCTAGTGGTGTTATGTGAACGTCGACCACATGACACTTCACCATTATTTAGGCCTAGAGGAAGGCATTGGGAAGTAATAAGTATATGATGGGTTGCTAGAGTTACAGAAGCTTAAACCCTAGTTTATGCGTTGCTTCGTAAGGGGCTGATTTGGATCCATATATTTCATGCTATGGTTAGGTTTACCTTAATACTTATTTTGTATTTGCGGATGCTTGCAATAGGAGTTAATCATAAGTGGGATGCTTGCCCAAGTAAGGACAGCACCCTAGCACCGGTCCACCCACATATCAAATTATCAAAGTACCGAACGCGAATCATATGAGCGTGATGAAAACTAGCTTGACGATAATTCCCATGTGTCCTCGGGAGCGCTTTTCTCTATATAAGAGTTTGTCCAGGCTTGTCCTTTGCTACAAAAAGGATTGGGCCATCTTGCTGCACTTTATTTACACTTGTTACTTGCTACCCGTTACAAATTACCTTATCACAAAACTATTTGTTACCGATAATTTCAGTGCTTGCAGAGAATACCTTACTGAAAACCGCTAGTCATTTCCTTCTGCTCCTCGTTGGGTTCGACACTCTTACTTATCGAAAGGACTACGATAGATCCCCTATACTTGTGGGTCATCAAGACTCTTTTCTGGCGCCGTTGCCGGGGAGTGAAGCGCTTTTGGTAGGTGGAATTTGGTAAGGAAAAATTTATATATTGTGCTGAAATTTACTGTCACTTGTTACTATGGAAAGTAATCCTTTGACAGGCTTGTTCGGGGTATCTTCACCCCGACCAGTAGAGAAAATAGTTGCTCCTCAACCTAATGAACCTATTGAAAATGTTTACTTTTAAATTCCTTAGGGTATGATAGAGAAACTGCTAGCTAATCCTTTTGCAGGAGATGGAACATTGCATCCCGATTTACACTTAATCTATGTGGATGAAGTTTGTGGATTATTTAAGCTTGCAGGTATGCCTGATGATGTTATCAAGAAGAAGGTCTTCCCTTTATCTTTGAAGGGAGATGCATTGACATGGTATAGGCTATGTGATGATTATGGATCATAGGACTACAAACGATTGAAACTGGAATTTCATCAGAAGTTTTATCCTATGCATCTTGTTCATCGTGATCGTAATTATATATAATTTTTGGTCTCGCGAAGGAGAAAGCATCGCTCAAGCTTGGGGGAGGCTTAAGTCAATGTTATATTCATGCCCCAATCATGAGCTCTCAAAAGAAATGATTATTCAAAAAAATTATGCTCGGCTTTCTGACAACAATCGCTCCATGCTTGATACTTCTTGTACTGGTTCTTTTATGATGAAGACTATTGAATTCAGATGGGATTTATTGGAAAGAATTAAACACAACTCTGAAGATTGGGATCTCGACGAAGGTAAGGAGTCATGTATAACACCCAAGTTTGATTGTGTTAAATCTTTTATGGATACCGATGTTTTCCGTAAATTTAGCACTAAATATGGACTTGACTCTGAGATAATAGCTTCTTTCTGTGAATCATTTGCTACTCATGTTGATCTCCCTAAGGAGAAGTGGTTTAAATATCATCCTCACATAGAATTAAAAGTAGTTGAACCTATTAAACTTGAAGAAAAGACTATCACTTATAATGATCCTATAGTTCCGACTGCTTATGTTGAGAAACCGCATTTTCCTGTTAGGATAAAGAATCATGCTAAAGCTTCAACTGTGGTTCGTAAAAGTAATACCAGAACTCATACACCTCCTTAGCAAGTTAAAGTTGAACCTAATATTGCTATTGTTAAAGATCTCTTGGCTGATAATATTGATTGGCATGTTATTTACTTTTGTGATAAGACTGCTAGAATTGCTAAACCTGGTGCTAAAG
Source organism: Triticum aestivum (assembly GCF_018294505.1). Classification (NCBI taxonomy): domain Eukaryota; kingdom Viridiplantae; phylum Streptophyta; class Magnoliopsida; order Poales; family Poaceae; genus Triticum; species Triticum aestivum. The sequence goes on along the minus strand of NC_057802.1, from coordinate 423,249,927 downwards.
ATAAACATAGACCCGTGGTAGGCATGCCTGTTATTTCTGTTAAAATAGGATATCATTGTTATCACGGCTTATGTGATATGGGTGCTAGTGCTAGTGCAATACCTCATTCTTTATACGAGGAAATTATGCATGATATTGCACCTGCTGAGATACAAGATATCGATGTTACCATTAAGCTTGCCAATAGAGATACTATTTCACCAATTGGGATTGTTAGAGATGTTGTAGTCTTGTGTGGGAAGGCTAAATATCCTGCTGATTTTCTCGTTCTTGGTTCCCCACAAGACAGCTTTTGTCCCATTATATTTGATAGACCCTTCTTCAATACTGTCAATGCTAGGATAGACTGCGAAAAGGATGTTGTTACTATTGGTTTGGATGATATGTCTCATGAGTTTAATTTTTCTAAATTTCGTAGACAACCACGTGATGAGGAATTACCTAGTAAAGATAAAATAGTTGGTCTTGCTTCTATTGTTGTGCCTCCTAATGATCCTTTAGAACAATATTTGCTTGATCATGAAAATGATATGTTCATGAATGAAAGAAGGGAAATAGATGAAGTATTGTTTAAACAAGGACCCATTCTGAAACATAACTTGCCTGTTGAAATCCTAGGGGATCCTCTTCCACCCAAGGGTGATCCCGTGTTTGAGCTTAAACCATTACCTGATACTCTTAAATATGCTTATCTTGATGAAAAGAAGATATATTAGTGCTAACCTTTCAGAGAAGGAGGAAGAAAAATTATTGAAAACTCTGAAGGAGCACCGTGCTGCTATTGGATATACTCTTGATGTTCCTAAGGGCATTAGTCCCACTCTATGTCAACACAAAATAAATTTGGAGAAAGACGCCAAACCAGTTATTGATCACCAACGACGGCTGAATCCTAAGATGAAAGAAGTGGTAAGAAAGGAAATACTAAAGCTCCTTGAAGCAGGTATAATTTATCCCGTTGCTGATAGTCAGTGGGTAAGTCCTGTCCATTGTGTCCCTAAGAAGGGAGGCATTACTGTCATTCCTAATGATAAAGATGAGTTGATCCTGCATAGAATTATTACTGGTTATAGGATGGTAATTGATTTCTGTAAATTAAATAAAGCTACTAAAAAGGATCATTACCCCTTTCCATTCATTGATCAAATGTTAGAAAGATTATCCAAACACACACATTTTTGCTTTGTAGATGGTTACTCTGGTTTCTCTCAAATACCTATGTCAGCTCATGATCAAGCAAAGACCACTTTAATTGCCCTTTCGGTACTTTTGCTTATAGACGTATGCCTTTTGGTTTATGTAATGCACCTGCTACCTTTCAAAGATGCATGATGGCTATATTCTCTGACTTTTGTGAAAAGATTTGTGAAGTTTTCATGGATGATTTCTCTGTCTATGGATCCTCTTTTGATGATTGCTTGAGCAACCTTGATCGAGTCTTGCAGAGATGTGAAGAAACTAATCTTGTCTTGAATTGGGAGAAGTGCCACTTTATGGTTAATGAAGGCATTGTCTTGGGGCATAAAATTTCTAAAAGAGGTATTGAAGTAGATAAAGCTAAAGTTGATGCTATTGAAAAGATGTCGTGTCCTAAGGACACCAAAGGTATAAGAAGTTTTCTGGGTCATGCCGGTTTTTATAGGAGGTTCATTAAGGACTTCTCAAAAATTTCTCGGCCTCTGACTAATCTATTACAAAAAGATATTCCTTTTGTCTTTGATGATGATTGTGTAGAAGCATTTGAAATACTTAAGAAAGCGTTGTTTTCTGCACCTATTGTTCAGCCACCTGATTGGAATTTACCCTTTGAAATTATGTGTGATGCTAGTGATTATGCTGTAGGTGCTGTTCTAGGGCAAAGAGTTGATAAGAAATGAAACGTTATTCAATATGCTAGTAAAACTCTAGACAATGCCCAGAGAAATTATGCTACTACTGAAAAGGAATTTTTAGCAGTTGTTTTTGCCTGTGATAAGTTCAGACCTTATATTGTTGATTCTAAAGTAACTATTCACACTGATCATGCTGCTATTAAATACCTTATGGAAAAGAAAGACGCTAAACCTAGACTTATTAGATGGGTCTCTTGCTGCAAGAATTTGATTTGCATATTATTGATAGAAAGGGAGCTGAGAACCCCGTTGCAGACAACTTGTCTAGGTTAGAGAATGTTCTTGATGACCCACTACCTATTGATGATAGCTTTCCTGATGAACAATTAGCTGTCATAAATGCTTCTCGTACTGCTCCATGGTATGCTGATTATGCTAATTACATTGTTGCTAAATTTATACCACCTAGTTTCACATACCAGCAAAAGAAAAAGTTTTTCTATGATTTAAGACATTATTTCTGGGATGACCCACATCTTTATAAAGAAGGAGTAGATGGTGTTATTAGACGTTGTATACCTGAGCATGAACAGGAACAGATCCTACGCAAGTGTCACTCCGAGGCCTATGGAGGGCACCACGCTGGAGATAGAACTGCACATAAGGTATTGCAATCCGGTTTTTATTGGCCTACTCTCTTCAAGGATGCTCGTAAGTTTGTCTTATCTTGTGATGAATGTCAAAGAATCGGTAACATTAGTAGACATCAAGAAATGCCTATGAATTATTCACTTGTTATTGAACCATTTGATGTTTGGGGCTTCGATTATATGGGACCTTTTCCTTCCTCTAATGGGTATACACATATTCTAGTTGCTGTTGATTACGTTACAAAGTGGGTAGAAGCTATTCCAACTAGTAGTGCTGATCATAACACCTCTATTAAGATGCTTAAAGAAGTTATTTTTCCAAGGTTTGGAGTCCCTAGATATTTAATGACTGATGGTGGTTCACATTTTATTCGTGGTGCTTTTCGTAAAATGCTTGCCAAGTATGATGTTAATCATAGAATTGCATCCCCGTATCACCCACAGTCTAGTGGTCAAGTAGAATTAAGCAATAGAGAGCTTAAATTAATTTTGCAAAAGATTGTTAATAGATGTAGAAAGAATTGGTCCAAGAAACTTGATGATGCATTATGGGCCTATAGAACTGCATATAAAAATCCTATGGGTATGTCTCCGTATAAAATGGTTTATGGAAAAGCATGTCATTTACCTCTCGAACTAGAACATAAGGCATATTGGGCCATTAAAGAGCTCAATTATGATTTCAAACTTGCCGGTGAGAAGAGGTTGTTCGACATTAGCTCACTTGATGAATGGAGAACCCAGGCCTATGAAAATGCCAAATTGTTGAAGGAAAAGGTTAAAAGATGGAATGAAAAAAGGATACAAAAGCGTGAGTTTAATATAGGTGATTATGTGTTGCTATACAACTCTTGTTTAAGATTTTTTGCAGGAAAACTTCTCTCTAAATGGGAAGGCCCTTACGTTATCGAGGAGGTCTATCGTTCCGGTGCCATAAAAATCAACAACTTCGAAGGCACAAATCCAAAGGTGGTGAACGGTCAAAGGATCAAACATTATATCTCAGGTAATCCCATAAATGTTGAAACCAATATTATTGAAACCATAACCCCGGAGGAATACATAAGAGACACTTTCCAGAATGTTTCAGCCTCCGAAAATGAATAGGTATGTGGTACGGTAAGTAAACCGACTCCAAAATAGTTCTAATGGCAATTTTTCTCCGTTTCGGAATATTTAAGAAAATAGGAAAATAAGAAGCAGTCCGGGAAGGACACGAGGCTTCCACGAGGGTGGGAGGCGCGCCCTGCCCCCTGCCTCGTGGGCACCTCGTGCGCTCTCCGGACTTTGTTTTCTTGCACATTACTTCTTTTGGTCGGTAAAAAATCATTATATAATCTACCGAAGGTTTTGACCACCGTACCACGCAAATATCCTCTGTTTTTGTTTCGAGTTGTTTTCTGTCAGGGTTGTCAAGGCCAGGCATCATGTCGTCCCCCTCCTCCAACAATGGTGACAACGATGCTTGGCTAATGAAGACGGAGCTGAAGAGGGAAGAACCCATGGAGATCAATAGGGATGAAGGGATCAAGAAGGCCACGGAGGACCAAGTTCTGGCAGCAGAAGACATCCTTCAACTTGATCACAATCTTCTTACCCCAACTGAGATCGAAGCTTTCAAGATGATTGAGTTAGCTCGTATACAAAACAAGTATCTCACAAGTGAAAAATTTTGTTGAAGGAGCAAATCATCGCACTCAAGAGCATTATCCTCAAATTGGAGGACCTCCTACGCTCGATGTGTGACTATCCATCATCACCTCCATCTCCTTCACCAGCAAAAGAGATATAATATCATGGGTATGGGCACTCCCCTTGGCAACTGCCAAGCTTGGGGGAGGTGCCCCGGTATCGTATCACCATCCCACTCCTATCTTTACCGTTTTTCTTAGTTCGATCCTTTTAGTAATATCTTAATCTAGTAGAATAAATTTTTAGTATGATTTAGTTTTGAGTTTTGCTTTATGATCCCTTTATGTAATCGAGTACATGAGCTATATATAACAAAGATTAGTGTTGAGTCAAGGGCTCGATTATCTTGCTATGATCTTGAGGGAATAAAAGAAAGAGAAAGAATAAAAATAAACAAAGAGATCATATTGATCTTATGGAGAGTAATGACTTCACATATAAAGAGTATGATGATTAAAAGTTGTTGAGAGTTGACAAACATAGTTTTGGTCATCGTTGCAATTAATAGGAAGTAATAAAGAAAGAGAGGTTTCACATATAAATATACTATCTTGGGCATCTTTTATGATTGTGAGCACTCATTAAAATATGACATGCTAAAGAGTTGATGTTGGACAAGGAAGACGACGTAATGGGTTATGTTTTCTTACATCTGAAATAAAGTATATTGTCATGGATCATCCAACATGTTGAGCTTGCCTTTCTCCCTCATGCTAGCCAAATTCTTCGCACCAAGTAGAGATACTACTTGTGCTTCCAAATACCCTTAAACCCAGTTTTGCCATGAGAGTCCACCATATCTACCTATAGATTGAGTAAGATCCTCAAGTAAGTTGTCATCGGTGCAAGCAATAAACATTGCTCTCTAAATATGTATGATTTATTAGTGTGGAGAAAATAAGCTTTATACGATCTTGTGATGTGGAAGAAATAAAAGAGATGAACTGCATAATAAAGGTCCACATCACAAGTGGCAATATAAAGTGACGTTCTTTTGCATTAAGATTCCGTGCATCCAACCATGAAAGCGCATGACAACCTCTTCTTCCCTCTGCGAAGGGCCTATCTTTTACTTTTACCTTATGCAAGAGTCATGGTGATCTTCACCTTTCCTTTTTACATTTTATCCTTTGGCAAGCACATTGTGTTCGAAAGATCCTGATATATATATATCCAATTGGATGTAAGTTGGCATGAACTATTATTGTTGACGTTACCCTCGAGGTAAAAGGTTGGGAGGCGAAACTATAAGCCACTATCTTTCTCTGTGTTCGATTAAAACTCTATACCCATAAGTATTGTGTGAGTGTTAGCAATTGTGAAATACTAAATGATAGTTGAGTATGTGGACTTGCTGAAAAGCTCTTATATTGACTCTTTCTAATGTTACGATAAATTGCAATTGCCTCAATGACTGAGATTATGTTTGTTAGTTCTCAATGAAGTTTCTGATTCATACTTGACATTGTGGATAGATTGTTACTTTAGCATAAGAAATAATATGACAATATCTATATATGTTGCCGTTATGAGAATGATCATGATGCCCTCATGTTCGTATTTTATTTTATCGACACCTCTATCTCTAAACATGTGGACATATTTATTGTTTTCGGCTTCCGCTTGAGGACAAGCGAGGTCTAAGCTTGGGGGAGTTGATACGTCCATTTTGCATCATGCTTTTATAATGATATTTATTGCATTATGGGCTGTTATTACACGTTATGTCACAATACTTATGCCTATTCTCTCTTATTTTACAAGGTTTACATAAAGAGGGAGAATGCCGGCAGTTGGAATTCTGGGCAGGAAAAGGAGCAAATATTAGAGACCTATTCTGCGCAACTCCAAAAGTCCTGAAACTCCACGGAATTCATTTTTGGGATTTATAAAAAATACTGAGCAAAGAAAATACTAGAGTGGGCCCACAACCTGGCCACGAGGGTGGGGGCGCGCCCTACCCCCTGGGCGCGCCCCCTGCCTCGCGGGCCCCCTGGCAGGCCTCTGGTGTCAATCTTCTGCTATATGAGGTCTTTTACCCTGGAAAAAATCATAAGCAAGCTTTCGGGAAGAAACTCCGCCACCACGAGGCGGAACCTTGGCGGAACCAATCTAGGGCTCCGGCAGAGCTGTTCTGTCGGGGAAACTTTCCTCTGGGAGGGGGAAATTATCGCCATCGTCATCACCAACGATCCTCTCATCGGGAAGGGGTCAATCTCCATCAACATCTTCACCAGCACCATCTCCTCTCAAACCCTAGTTCATCTCTTGTATCCAATCTTTGTCCCAACGCCTCCGATTGGTACTTGTGGGTTGCTAGTAGTGTTGATTACTCCTTGTAGTTGATGCTAGTTGGTTTATTTGGTGGAAGATTATATGTTCAGATCCATTATGCATATTAATACGCCTCTGATTATGAACATGAATATGATTTTTGAGTAGTTACATTTGTTCCTTAGGACATGGGAGAAGTCTTGCTATTAGTAGTCATGTGAATTTGGTATTCGTTCGATATTTTGATGAGATGTATGTTGTCTCTCCTCTAGTGGTGTCATGTGAACGTCGACTACATGACACTTCACCATTATTTGGGCCTAGAGGAAGGCATTGGGAAGTAATAAGTAGATGATGCGTTGCTAGAGTGACAGAAGCTTAAACCCTAGTTTTTGCGTTGCTTCGTAAGGGGCTGATTTGGATCCATATGTTTCATGCTATGGTTAGGTTTACCTTAATACTTCTTTTGTAGTTGTGGATGCTTGCAATAGGATTTAATCATAAGTGGGATGCTTGTCCAAGTAAGGACAGCACCCAAGCACTGGTCCACCCACATATCAAATTATCAAAGTACCGAACGCGAATCATATGAGCGTGATGAAAACTAGCTTGACGATAATTCCCATGTGTCCTCGGGAGCGCTTTTCTCTATATAAGAGTTTGTCCAGGCTTGTCCTGTGCTACAAAAAGGATTGGGCCATCTTGCTGCACTTTATTTACACTTGTTACTTGCTACCCGTTACAAATTACCTTATCAAAAAACTATTTGTTATCGATAATTTCAGTGCTTGCAGAGAATACCTTACTGAAAACCGCTTGTCATTTCCTTCTGCTCCTCGTTGGGTTCGACACTGTTACTTATCGAAAGGACTACGATAGATCCCCTATACTTGTGGGTCATCAGGGTGCGCCACCACCGGGAAAGGGCGGCTGTCCTCGCCCGATATTTGATTGGGAGGAGGGATATGATGACTATCAACATATCATCGGGGAGGTTGTTGATGAAGTCTAGGCCTGCTGGAGTCGCTTGCGGTTCTTTCTCGACCCACCTCCGCTTGTTGGCAGCCTCGTTCTCCACCTCGTCGGCGCGGACAGAAACCTCTGTCTCCATATTCATGCCATGCTTCGGTGCTTCAGCAGCCCCGGCGTCGCCACTCCCACCGATGGGGCGCTTCGGCGGCATCCTCGTACACTAACGGCTTTGAGGACTCAGAGCGGTGTCGAGGATGCGGGCGGAGAGAGAGAGGAATTGTGTGTGTGGCGAGGATGGTGGGTGCGGCCGCTCGGCAGCGACATTAGTATAGACCAGTGGGAGCGAGGCGGGCAGCGGTCCAAGGCTGTCTCGCTTCCCGGTGAGAACGACTGCTTATTCTCTAGTATGAATGAAATCTATGCTTAATTACTGAATTTTAGTTGCAAAAAATAGATAGTGCTACTGATTTTAAGCTGCATATTATGACAAACCGCAGTGTCTCTTGGCTTAGCGCTGAAGTCTGGCTTTAATTTGCATAACGTAATCTGAACCGTTTGCGTTGAAGAGATGCACAGATCCTGCGTTGAACAGCTTGTACGCCTCCCGGTGAGCCTGTGCATGGGAGTGCGCTCACACGCCTCTCGTTCAGTCAAGCAGCTGCCCACACGGCACCTCCTATAGCCATTAAAACCAAGACACGTGGCGTCACGTGAATGGTTAACCGAACGCACACGGTTTCAATTATACAAACATTTGAGATATTAAAGTGGCAACTATTTTTTTCAAAATGCCTTTGTTGGCTTTCATTATTCGAGTGTGCCTTCTGTCAAAATGGACACGAAAAATACCACAGCATGTCGGGTGCCCTTCCATTATAGCATCCCAAGTTTCATGAATTTCAGACGAGTTTTAGATTTACTAGAATTTAAAAACAAAGTATCTCAACATTTTGCCGGCAATCAACGGTGCTCTGGTGTTTGAAATTCATTCCCATTTCTTGCATGCAGCCAAGGACACAGATTTGATTTTTCAACCAATTTATATGCACCGGAGCGTGTGCATGTAGTTCAAATTTGAATTGTGCACATAAATGCATTCAAAACTCAGATAATGCATAAAATGTCCAAACGAACCCCGAAAAATCACAAAAATTCACACAACACTCCTGTTGTTCTATGTTGACACGAGAAAAAATTTGAAAGCAATAACAGGCAATGGATATCGTTTCGTCCCCAAAGGTGGGACGTTCCCTACCGAAAATCATCATGCTTGTTGTGAGAAGCTCTGGTTTGTGAGAAGCATATACCCAAACCTGCTCCAAATGGGAAAAAAATTACCACGGCATGTTGATCCCGCTCCATGATAGCATGCCAAGTTTCATGAATTTCAGACGAGTTTTGAATTTACTAGAATTTAAAAACCAGGCATCTCAATGTTTTACTAGCAATCAATGGTGCCCTGGTGTTTGAAATTCATTCCCATTTCTTGCATGGGACCTAAGCATGCACCCAAGGACAAAGATTTGATTTTTCAACCAATTTATATGCACTGGAGCATGTGCAGTAGTTCAAATTTGAATTATGCACATAAATGCATTGAAAACTCAGTTAATGCATAAAAATGTCGAAACGAACCCCGAAAAATCACAAAAATTCACACAACACTCCTGTTGTTCTATGTCGACACGAGAAAAAAAATTCAAAGCTATAAGACATAATGGATATCGTTTCGTCCCCAAAGGTGGGACATTCCCTACCGAAAACCATCATGCTTGTTGTGAGAAGCTCCGGTTTGTGAGAAGCATATACCCAAACCTGCCCCAAATGGACAAAAAAATTACCACGGCATGTTGATGCCGTTCCATGATAGCATGCCAAGTTTCATGAATTTCATATGAGTTTTGGATTTACTAGAATTTAAAAAACAGGCATCTCGATGTTTTGTCGGCAATCAACGGTGCCCTGGTGTTTGAAATTCATTCCCATTTCTTGCATGGGACCTAAGCATGCACCCAAGGACACAAATTTGATTTTCAACCAATTTATATGCACTGGAGCATGTACATGTAGTTCGAATTTTAATTATGCACATAAATGCATTGAAAACTCACTTAATGCATAAAAATGTCCAAACGAACCCCGAAAAAACACAAAAAATAACACAACACTCCTGTTGTTCTACGTTGACACGAGAAAAATTTTGAAAGCAATAAGAGCAGTGGATATCGTTTGGTCCCCAAAGGTGGGGCGTTCCCTATCGAAAACCATCATGCTTGATGTGAGAAGCTCTAGTTTGTGAGAAGCATATACCCAAACCTGCCCCAAATGGGACAAAAACTTTACCACGCCATTTTGATGCCGCTCCATGATAGCATGCCAAGTTTCATGAATTTCAGACGAGTTTTGGATTTACTAGAATTTAAAAACTAGGTATCTCAATGTTTGTGGCCGAGTGACGGTGGCACGGTGTATGACATTCATTCCCATTTCTTGCATGGGACCTAAGCATGCACCCAAGGACAAAAGATTGATTTTTCAACCAATTTATATGCACCGGAGCATGTGCATGTAGTTCAAATTTGAGTTATGCACATAAATGCATTGAAAACTCACTTAATGCATAAAAATGTCCAAACGAACCCCGAAAAATCACAAAAAATAACACAATACTCCTGTTGTTCTATGTTGACATGAGAAAAAATTTGAAAGCAATAAGAGGCAATGGATATCGTTTCGCCCCCAAAGTTGGGGCGTTCCCTACCGAAACCATCATGCTTGTTGTGAGAAGCTCTGGTTTGTGAGAAGCATATACCCAAACATGCCCCAAATGGGACAAAAATTTTACCACGCCATGTTGATGCTGCTCCATGATAGACTGCCAAGTTTCATGAACTTCATAAGAGTTTTGGATTTACTAGAAGTTAAAAACCAGGTATCTCAATGTTTGCGGCCGACTGACGGTGGCAGGGTGTTTGACATTCATTCCCATTTCCTACATGGGACCTAAGCATGCGCCCAAGGACAAAAGATTTGATTTTTCAACCAATTTCTATGCACCGGAGCATGTGCATGTAGTTCAAATTTGAATTATGAACATAAATGCATTGAAAACTCACTTAATGCATAAAAATGTCCAAACGAACCCCAAAAAATCACAAAAAATAACACAACACTCCTGTTGTTCTATGTTGACACGAGAAAGAAAATTGAAAGCAATTAGAGGCAATGGATATCGTTTCGTCCCCAAAGTTGGGTGTTCCCTACCGAAACCATCATGCTTGTTGTGAGAAGCTCTGGTTTGTGAGAAGCATATACCCAAACCTGCCCCAAATGGGACAAAAAATTTACCACGACATGTTGATGCCGCTCCATGATAGCATGCCAAGTTTCATGAATTTCTGACGAGTTTTGGATTTACTAGAATTTAAAAACTAGGTATCTCAATGTTTGTGGCCGAGTGACGGTGGCACGGTGTATGACATTCATTCCCATTTCTTGCATGGGACCTAAGCATGCACCCAAGGACAAAAGATTTGATTTTTCAACCAATTTATATGCACCGGAGCATGTGCATGTAGTTCAAATTTGAGTTATGCACATAAATGCATTGAAAACTCACTTAATGCATAAAAATTTCCAAACGAACCCCGAAAAATCACAAAAAATAACACAATACTCCTGTTGTTCTATGTTGACACGAGAAAAAATTTGAAAGCAATAAGAGGCAATGGATATCATTTCACCCCCAAAGTTGGGGCGTTCCCTACCGAAACCATCGTGCTTGTTGTGAGAAGCTCTGGTTTGTGAGAAGCATATACCCAAACCTGCCCCAAATGGGACAAAAAATTTACCACGCCATGTTGATGCTGCTCCATGATAGACTGCCAAGTTTCATGAACTTCATAAGAGTTTTGGATTTACTAGAAGTTAAAAACCAGGTATCTCAATGTTTGCGGCCGAGTGACGGTGGCAGGGTGTTTGACATTCATTCCCATTTCCTACATGGGACCTAAGCATGCGCCCAAGGACAAAAGATTTGATTTTTCAACCAATTTCTATGCACCGGAGCATGTGCATGTAGTTCAAATTTGAATTATGAACATAAATGCATTGAAAACTCACTTAATGCATAAAAATGTCCAAACGAACCCCAAAAAATCACAAAAAATAACACAACACTCCTGTTGTTCTATGTTGACACGAGAAAGAAAATTGAAAGCAATTAGAGGCAATGGATATCGTTTCGTCCCCAAAGTTGGGGTGTTCCCTACCGAAACCATCATGCTTGTTGTGAGAAGCTCTGGTTTGTGAGAAGCATATACCCAAACCTGCCCCAAATGGGACAACAACTTTACCACACCATGTTGATGCCACTCCATGATAGCATGCCAAGTTTCATGAATTTCAGACGAGTTTTGGATTTACTAGAATATAAAACTAGGTATCTGAATGTTTGCGGCCGAGTGAGGTGTTTGACATTCATTCCCATTTCTTGCATGGGACCTAAGCATGCACCCAAGGACAAAGATTTGATTTTTCAACCAATTTATATGCACTAGAGCATGTGCATGTAGTTCAAATTTGAATTATGCACATAAATGCATTGAAAACTCACTTAATGCATAAAAATGTCCAAACGAACCCTGAATAATTCCAACTCTTTTATGATCACTTCAGATAAAAGGTCTAGCAATTCAAACACCGTCCATGGCCATTGTGACCCCATTATGTAATTCAAATCAAGACGAAAAATCAAGTAGATCCCACACAGTTTATTATAACCAACCGTGTGAGATGCAGCACAAAATATCTTCGGACCGTTTCTGAATAAGGGACCATGTCTGATGACACTTTGAGCGCCAGTTTTTTGGCTGAAGCAATTCCAAATTTTCGGCTTCCGTGGAAATATCTACCTCCCCGCCACCTCCCCCTTACCAAAATCCAGATTTCCCCTGTTTCCGCCTTCCAGTCCAAGTTGAAACCTTCACTCCTTGCTTGCAGCGCCGCCGCCTCCTCGCCGGCGACCCTCCTTCACGCTGCTCGGCCTCGCCTATCCAGGCAGGTAATCCACACCCGACCCCCATCCTCCTCCTCCTTCCACATCCCGCATGCCCCGACCGCCGGCGCGAGCGCGACACCTTCCACCCAAATCACCAAACCCTCCACCAAATAAGCGCCGGCCTAAGCCATGGTGCACACAGTATAGCCAGGATCTCAAGGAGCATTTGGCAGCGGAGAAGCAAATCGCGGCCGCACGCGCGGATGAGGTCGCGATGGCTGCCATTCGTGCCGACCCCCAGATCTTGGAGGAGCACCTCGCCGTCGTGATGCCTCGCGCGCCGATGCCACGACGCGGTTGGCTGCTTTAAACGACAGTTCGTGGCATTTTCTCGAGGCCACCATCGGTGCCTTCGACGAAGACTACGAGGTGTTTTCTTAGCGTGCATGTGCTTACCTCATCTCGAGAGCCAGCAGGTTGGTGCCCGGAGCGGCTCAGGCAACTCACCACTACAACGATGGACCCACGATGCGGAGGCCTCACCCTCTTCCATGTCCAAGGAGCCAATCGTCATCGATATCTCCGACAATGAGGAGTAGCTTGTCTTATTAGCTCACTATAAGGACCCATGTTCAGTTTGCTAGCTACTGCCTTTCCTTAACAAATTCTAGTGAATTGTGCTATCTACTTTTACCATGCAATCTGCTGCTATAGTGTATATGTTCTATATGTCGTGCAAGTGGTTTTCAATTAACTGCTTGGTTCAATTATGCATATGTGATGTACAATTCTTCAGGTTGCAATATTTCCAAGTTGTTAAGCATGCTTGGTTTGGTTAACTGTCTGATCTTCTATTAGGAGTATGATATATTGTTCAATTGGTGTTTAGTTAACTGCTTGGTTCATTTGTTGTGGCTTGGTTCACTTGTTGTGGTGTTTAGTTAACTGCTTGGTTCAATTCTGCAATGCGATGTTCAATTGTTGTGGCTGCATTCTACTATTGTATACCATGTGAGGAATAAATCGAATTTGGATGTACTAAATACATGAGAAACAAATACAATTGCTATATTTCCAAGTTGATAAGCATGCTTGGTTTGGTTAACTGTCTGATCTTCTATTAGGAGTATGTTATATTGTGCAATGTGGTGCTTAGTTAATGTTTGGTTCGTTTGTTGTGGTGTTTAATTAACTGCTTGGTTCAATTCTGCAATGCGATGTTCAATTGTTGTGGCTGCATTCTATTATTGTATACCATGTGAGGAATAAATCGAATTTGGCTGTACTAAATACATGAGAAACAAATACAATTGCTATATTTCCAAGTTGTTAAGCATGCTTGGTTTGGTTAACTGTCGGATCCTCTATTAGGAGTATGTTATATTGTGTAATGTGGTGCTCAGTTAACGTTTGGTTCATTTGTTGTGGTGTTTAGTTAACTGCTTGGTTCAATTCTTCAATGCGATGTTCAATTGATGTGGCTGCATTCTGTTATTGTATACCATGTGAGGAATAAATCGAATTTGGCTACACTTAATACATGAGAAACATATACAAGTGCTATATTTCCTAGTTCTTAATCATGCTTGGTTTGGATAAATGGGTTTTCCATGTGGCTTGAATTAATCTGATGAATCTGCAATGTGCTTATTTTTCATCAACATATTTTACTGATAGCACGCGAACCCTTACTTAACCTGATGACTAACTACCTTATATGTGTTGCAGGGAAACAATGGGAAGCACTGAGGTTTACAAGATGGTACTAACTATTATACCTTGCCATTTTTTATTCCTTTGCCCCGTTTCCAATATAGAAAAGGTATTTATGCACATCCTTGTTTTCAGGGTTCACTGATGATTACCTCTCAAACCACCTCTGTGGTCAGGAGGCGAGGAAAGTTTTCATACAACACCCACGGTTCAATATTGAAGTGTTCCTGAAGAGGTCAAAGGATGGACGGTCAATCATCCACAGGCACTGGCCTAAAGTTGCAAAGACCTTCATCATGAATGAAGGCTCAATATTCGCCTTCCGCTTCAGCAGTTTTCCAGATGAGATGCATCTCTCTATGTACCATTAGTGTAAGAAAGCAAACCACTACTATAAGTACTGTATCAAACCAATTCATATTTTTCTTTTGTATTATATCTACTGTATTCCGACTTTTCTATGGCAAAAACTCATCAAAGAAAACCATAGAGCCATCAAAATAAACACACAACACAAAGAAAACGGAATCTGTCAAAACAGAACAGTCTGTAGTAATCTGACTTAGACGAAAACTTCTGGAACTCCAAAAATTCTGAAAAAAAATAGGATGACATGAGCAATTTTTATATTAATCTTATGCAAAAAGAATCAGGGCAAAAGCACTTTTTGATAAAAAACAAGAATTATTTTCATGAGCTCAAAGTTTCTGTCTTTTTCAGCAAGATCAAACAACTATCACCCAAGAAGATCATATCGGTTCTACTTGGCACAAACAGTAATTAAAACACAAAAAACACAATCATAACAGTAGCATAATTGTGCTAACACTCAAGAACAGAAAGCAAAAAAGCAAAAATAAAATAAAATTTATTCATTGGGTTGCCTCCCAACAAGCGCTATAGTTTTACGCCCTTAGCTACGCATAAAGCAAGGATCTAAGTTTTGCCATTTTTGTCCAACTCTTCAATCAAACACTTAGGATCCTTCATAGATTTAGCATAAAGATCTTCAATAACAATACTCCTAGGAATAAATTGAAAGATTTCATTCTTGCAAAAAGGATCTCTTATCACTTCAACAAAATTCGGGTGAACACTAATCATCTTAATATCTCCATTATTATTATTACTAGAAGTTGCACCCTTGTTCTTGGATCTACCCCTCCTTACGGGAGTTTTCTCGGTAGTTTTAGCGGAAGCAAAAGCCGTGCTTAGATTACTAAAGATTTCTTCTAATTTATCAATCTGAGACGGACTTTCTTCTATTCTTTCATGGATTAAGGTACCCTTCTATTTTAACAACTTAAAAATATCCCCCGCTTTTGACCCAATATTAGTGGAAAAATTATGCAACTTTTTATCTATAATTTACATATGATCTTCGGTGAGCATTTTCTTCTCAATAGCATCTAGTCTTTCCATAATATGCTCAAGAGTCAAAGTTGTTTCATTAATCATGAGAGATGGTGATCCCACTAAATTTACCATAGAATTAAAAGCATCAATAGAGGGACACATCAAGAAATTTCCACCGGTAATCGTATCAAGGACGAATCTATACCAAGTGGTGATGCCAACATAAAAACAGCAAAGAAGAACAACGGTAGACTACTTACGGATAGATCTATTATGAGCATTGCAAATTCTATACCAAGCATCTTTTAAATTTTCTCCTCCCCTTTGTTTAAAGTTGAGAACCTCGTTCTCGGGAGTGCAAGCAATAGAGGAACAACTATCCATAATAACGGCAAACAAGGTTGCACACAAAAACAGATCCGACAAGAAAATGGCGAAAGGAAAGAGAGGCGAATAAAATGGCAAATTTTTGTGAAGTGGGGGAGAGGAAAACGAGAGGCAAATGGCAAATAATGTAAATTGCGAGGAGATGAGATTTGTGATTAGGAACTTGGTATATGTTGAAGATCCTCCCCGGCAACGGCGCCAGAAATTCCTTTTGATGTCGCTTGAAGCTACGTTGGTATTTCCCCAAAGAGGAAGGGATGATGCAGCACAGCGGCGGTAGCTATTTCCCTCAGATATGAAACCCAGGTTATCGAACCAATAGGAGAACCAAGCAACACAACGTAAACAGCCCCTGCACACAGATAACAAATCCTCGCAACCCGACGTGTTAAAGGGTTGTCAATCCCTTTTGGGGTACGGCACCTCAAGTGGCAAACGGACGTGAGATAAATTTTTAGTAAATTGATAGATCGAACGCTAAATAAAATAAATAAAGAAAAATTGCAGAAAGGTATTTTTGTATTTTTGGTTTAATAGATCTGAAAATAAATGCAAAGAAAAAGTACATCGCAAAAGCAAATATATGAGAAAGAAGACCCGAGGGCCATAGGTTTCACTAGTGGCTTCTCTCGAGAAAAATAGCATACGGTGGGTAAAAAAATTATAGTTGGGCAATTGATAGAACTTGAAATAATTATGACGATATCCAGGCAATGATCATTATATAGGCATCACGTCCAAGATTAGTAGACCGACTCCTACCTGCATCTACTACTATTACTCCACACATTGACCGCTATCCAGCATGCATCTAGTGTATTAAGTTCATGGAGAAACGGAGTAATGCAATGAGAACGATGACATGATGTAGACAAGATCTATCTATGTAGAGATAGACCCCATCGTTTTACCCTTAGTAGCAATGATACATACGTGTCGTTTCCCTTTCTGTCACTAGGATCAAGCACCGTAAGATCGAACCCACTACAAAGCACCTCTTCTCATTGCGAGATAAATAGATCAAGTTGGCCAAACAAAACCCAAATATTGGAGAAGAAATATGAGGCTATAAGCAATCATGCATATAAGAGATCAAAGAAACTCAAATAACCTTCATGGATATAAAAAGATATAACTGATCATAAACTAAAAGTTCATCAGGTCCCAACAAACACACCGCAAAAAGAGTTACATCATATGGATCTCCAAGAGACCATTGTATTGAGAATCCAGCGAGAGAGAGAAAGCCATCTAGCTACTAACTACGGACCCGAAGGTCTACAAAGAACTACTCACGCATCATCGGAGAGGCACCAATGGAGGTGGAGAACCCCATCCGAGATGGTGTCTAGATTGGATCTGGTGGTTCTGGACTCTGCGGTGGCTGGATGAATATTTCATCGATGCCTTTATTGTTTCTGGAATATTGGGGTATTTATGGAGCAAAGAGGCGGTCCGGGGGGCACCCGAGGTGGGCACAACCCACCAGGGCGCGCCTGGGCCTCCTGGCGCGCCCTGGTGGGTTTTGCCCCCCTCGGGGCACCCCCAGGCGCAGCCAGGGCCCGTTGTGTTCCTTCTGGCCCATACAAATTCTCCCTAAAGTTTCGGGGCATTTGGACTCCGTCTGATATTGATTTTCTGCGATGTAAAAAACATGGAAAGAACAGCAACTGGCACTTTGCACTATGTCAATAGGTTAGTATCAAAAAAGGATATAAAATGACTATAAATGATTGTAAGACATCCAAGATTGATAATATAACAGCATGGAACAATCAAAAATTATAGATACGTTGGAGACATATCTGTTGGAAATATGCCCTATAGGCAATAATAAAATGGTTATTATTATATTTCCTTGTTCATGATAATTGTCTATTGTTCATGCTATAATTGTGTTATCCGGAAATCGTAATACATGTGTGAATACATAGACCACAACATGTCCCTAGTGAGCCTCTAGTTGACTAGCTCGTTGATCAACAGATAGTCATGGTTTCCTGACTATGGACATTGGATGTCATTGATAACGGCATCACATCATTAGGAGAATGATGTGATGGACAAGACCCAATCCTAAGAATAGCACAAGATCGTGTAGTTCGTTTGCTAGAGCTTTTCCAAATGTCAAGTATCATTTCCTTAGACCATGAGATTGTGCAACTCCCGGATACCATAGGAGTGCTTTGGGTGTTCCAAACGTCACAACGTAACTGGGTGGCTATAAAGGTGCACTACGGGTATCTCCAAAAGTGTCTGTTGGGTTGGCACGAATCGAGACTGGGATTTGTCACTCCGTATGACGGAGAGGTATCTCTGGGCCCACTCGGTAATGCATCATCATAATGAGCTCAATGTGACCAAGTGTTTGGTCACGGGATCATGCATTACGGTACGAGTAAAGTGACTTGCCGGTAACGAGATTGAACAAGGTATTGGGTTACCGACGATCGAATCTCGGGCAAGTAACGTACCGATTGACAAAGGGAATTGTATACGGGATTGATTGAATCCTCGACATCGTGGTTCATCCGATGAGATCATCGTGGAACATGTGGGAGCCAACATGGGTATCCAGATCCCGCTGTTGGTTATTGACCGGAGAGTCGTCTCGGTCATGTCTGCATGTCTCCCGAACCCGTAGGGTCTACACACTTAAGGTTCGGTGACGCTAGAGTTGTAGAGATATTAGTATGCGGTTAACCGAAAGTTGTTCGGAGTCCCGGATGAGATCCCGGACGTCACGAGGAGTTCCGGAATGGTCCGGAGGTAAAGATTTATATATGGGAAGTCCTATTTTGGCCACCGGAAAATGTTCGGGATTTTTCGGTATTGTACCGGGAAGGTTCTAGAAGGTTCCGAAGTGGGGCCCACCTGCATGGGGGGACCCACATGAATGTGGGTAGTGGGGGCAAGGCCCCACACTCCTGGTCAAGGCGCACCAAGATCCCACCTTAGAAGGAATAAGATCATATCCCAAAGGGATAAGATTAAGATCCCTAAAAAAGGGGGATAACAATCGGTGGGGAAGGGAAATGATGGGATTTCTTTCCCCCACCTTTGCCAACGCCCCAATGGACTTGGAGGGCAAGAAACCAGCCCCCTCCACCCCTATATATAGTGGAGAGGCGCATGGGAGCAGCACCCCAAGCCCTGGCGCCTCCCTCCCTCCCGTGACACCTCTTCCTCCCCGCTTGCGCTTGGCGAAGCCCTGCCGGGATCCCGCTACTTCCACCACCACGCCGTCGTGCTGCTGGATCTCCATCAACTTCTCCTCCCCCCTTGCTGGATCAAGAAGGAGGAGACGTCCCCGCTCCGTACGTGTGTTGAACGCAGAGGTGCCGTCCGTTCGGCGCTAGGATCATCGGTGATTTGGATCACGACGAGTACGACTCCATCAACCCCGTTCACTTGAACGCTTCCGCTCGCGATCTACAAGGGTATGTAGATGCACTTTTTTCCCTCTCGTTGCTAGAAGACTCCATAGATTGTTCTTGGTGATGCGTAGAAAAATTTTAATTTCTGCAACGATCCCCAACAATATCAAGTAGTTATTAGATGATGGGTTGCTAGAGTGACAGAAGTTTAAACCCTAGTTTGTGCGCTACTTCGTAAGGGACTGATTTGGATCCATATGTTTAATGCTATGGTTAGATTATTGTCTTAATACGTTTCTCGTAGTTGTGGATGCTTGCGAGGGGGTTAATCATAAGTGGGAGGTTTGTTCAAGTAAGAACAGCACCCAAGCACCGGTCCACCCACATATCAAATTATCAAAGTAGCGAACACGAATCAAACCAACATGATAAAAGTGACTAGATGAAATTCCCGTGTACCCTCAAGAACACTTTGCTTATTATAAGAAACAGTTTTGGCCTGTCCTATGCCACAAAAGGATTGGGCTACCTTTCTGCACTTTATTTACCGCACCGTTACTTGCTCGTTACAAATTATCTTGCTATCAAACTACTTGTTACCGACAATTTCAGTGCTTGTAGACATTACCTTGCTGAAAACCACTTGTCATTTCCTTCTGCTCCTCATTGGGTTCAACACTCTTACTTACCAAAAGGACTACGATTGATTCCCTATACTTGTGGGTCATCAAAGGTTAGCACTAATAATAATAGGATATATATTTTCCTCGTCAAGATAAGCATACTTCAGAGTGTCAGGAAATTGCTTTAATTCAAACACAGGATCACCTTTAGGTGGAGGACCCCCTAGAACTTCAACAGGAAAATTGTGTTTAAGGATAGGTTGTTGTTCGAAGAATATTTTATCTATTTCATTTCTTTCATGCAAGTGCATATCATTTTCACGGTCTAGCAAATATTGTTCTAGGGGATCAGTAGGAGGTACGGCAATAGAAACAAGACCAATTATTTCATCCTTACTAGGTAACTCTTTATTATGAGGTTGTCCACGAAACTTAGAGAAATTAAACTCATGAGACACATCGCCAAAATTAACACTAATAATTTCTTTCTCACAATATATCTTTGCATTGACAGTGTTCAAGAAAGGTCTACCAAAGATAATGGGACAAAAGTCATCCTGTGGGGAACCAAGGACTAGAAAATTAGTAGGATATTTTATTTTTCCACACAAGACTTCAACATCTCTAACAATCCCAAGTGGTGTGATGGTGTCTCTATTTGCAAGTTTAATAGTAACATCAATGTCTTCCATTTCAGCTGGTGCTATATCATTCATAATTTCTTGGTATAAGGTAAAAGGAATAGCACTCACACTAGCACCCAAATCACATAAACCATTATAGCAATGATCTCCTACTTTAACTGAGACAACAGGCATGCCAACAAGAGGCTTATTCTTATATTTAGTGTCGGGTTTGGCAATTCTAGCTACTTCATCACAGAAATAAATAACATGCCCATCAATATTCTCGACCAAGATATCTTTAACCATAGCAACACTAGGTTCTACTCTAACTTGTTCAGAGGGTTTAGGTGCTTTAATCTTACTTTTACGAACCACAACTGAAACCTTAACATGTTCCTTTATCCTAACAGGGAAAGGTGGTTTTTCAATATAAGCAGTAGGAACAACCGGGTCTACATTATAAATGATAGTTTCATCTTTAACTAAAACCGGTTCTTTAATTTCTTCTTTGACAGGTGGGTGATATTTATACCATTTCTCCATAGGGAGATCGACATGAGTAGAAAAATATTCACAAAAAGAGGCTACTATCTCAAAGTCAAGTCCATACTTAGTGCTAAACTTGTGGAAATCATCGGTATTCATAAAAGATTTGACACAATCAAACTCAAGTTTAATACCTGAATCTTTACCTTCGTCGAGTTCCCAATCTTCAGAATTGCATTTAATTCTTTCCAAAAGATCCCACCTAAATTCAATAGTCTTATTCATAGAAGAACCAGTACAAGAAGTATCGAGCATGGATTGATCATCATGAGAAAGTCGAGCATGAATTTTTTGAATAATAATTTCTCTTGAGAGCTCATGATTGGGGCATGAATATAACATTGACATAAGCCTCCCCCAAGATAGAGCGATACTTTCTCCTTCACGAGGCCAATATATATATATATATATATATATATATATATATATAATTCCGATCATGATGAACTAGATGCATAGGACAGATTTTTGGTGAAATTCCAATTTCAATTGATTCCAATTCCAAGATCCAATATCATCAGATAGCCTATACCATGTCAATGCTTTTCCCTTCAAAGATAAAGGGAAAAACATCTTCTTAACTTCATCTCCGAGTAAACCTGCAAGCTTAAACAATCCACAAATTTCATCCACATGTATCAAATGCATATCGGGATGTTTCGTTCCATCTCCTGCATAAGGATTAGCTTGCAGTTGTTCTATCATACCCGAAGGAATTTCATAACCAATATTTTCAGTATGTGCACTAGGTTGAGGGGAAATTAATTGTGCTTCCAGTTGAAGTGAAGATACCCCGTACAAACCCCTCAAAGGATTGTTTTTCCTAGTAACAAGTGACAATAAATTTTAGCACGTAGTATAAATTTTCCCTAACCAATTTCCACTTACCCGGAGCACTTCACTCCCCGGCAACGGCGCCAGAAAAGAGTCTTGATGACCCAAAAGTATAGGGGTTCAATCGTAGTCCTTTCGATAAGTAAGAGTGTCGAACCCAACGAGGAGCACAAGGAAATGACAAGTGTTTTCAGCAAGGTAATTTTGTCAGCACTGAAATTGTCGGTAACTGGTAGTTTGAAAGCAAGATAATTGGTAACAATTAACAAGTAGCAATAGTAACAATAAGTTCAGAAAGGTAGCCCAATCCTTTTTGTGGCAAAGGACAGGCCGGAGCGATCTCAAATAATAAGTAAAACGTTCTTGAGGGCACACGGGAATTTCATCTAGTCACTTTCATCATGTTGGTTTGATTTGCATTCGCTACTTTGATAACTTGATATGTCGGTGGACCGGTGCTTGGGTGTTGTTCTTACTTGAACAATCTTCTCACTTATGATTAACCCCCTCGCAAGCATCTGTAACTACGAGAAAGGTATTAAGATAAAATCTAACCATAGCATTAAACATATGGATCCAAATCAGCCCCTTACGGAATAGCTCATAAACTAGGGTTTAAGCTTCTGTCACTCTAGCAACCCATCATCTAATAACTAATCCACAATGCATTTACTTAGGCCCAAATATGGTGAAGTGTCATGTAGTCGACGTTCACATAACACCACTAAGGGAATCTCAGCATACATACCATCAAAATAACAAACACATATCAAAATCACATGATTACTTGCAACATGCATGACTTCTCCCGTGGCCTCAAGAACAAAGACAACTACTCATAAGTAATATTCATTCTCAAGATCAGAGGGATATTAAATAGCATAATGGATATGAACATATGATCTTCCACCAAATAAACCAACTAGCATCAACTACAAGATGTAATCAACACTACTAGTCACCCACAGGTACCAATCTGTGGTTTTGATACAAAGATTGGACACAAGAGATGAACTAGGGTTGGAGATGAGATGGTGTTGTTGAAGATGTTGATGAAGATTGGCCTTCCAAAGATGAGAGGGTTGTTGGTGATGACGATGGCTTCGATTTCCCCCTTCGGGAGGGAAGTTCCCCCGGCGGAATCACTCCGCCGGAGGGCAAAAGTGCTCCTGCCCAAGTTTCGCCTCGAGACAACGGCGCTCCGTCCCGAAAGTCCTCTCCTTATTTTTTTCTAGGTCAAAAGACCTTACATACCAAAAGATGGGCACCAGAGGTGGGCCTGGGTCCCCACTACCCACCAGGGCGCGCCTGGGGGGCCTGGCGCGCCATGGTGCCTTGTGGACACCTGGCAGCCTCCCTGGTAGTTCTTTTCTCCAATTTTTATTATATATTCCAAAATAGTTCTTCGTAAAATTTTAGCTAATTTGGAGATGTGCAGAATAGGTATCTCTGACATAGCTTTTTCAGGTCCAGAATTCCAGCTGTCGGCATTCTTCCTCTTTGTGTAAACCTTGCAAATTATGAGAGAAAATGCATTAGAATTACTCCAAAAAAGTGTTATAATGCATAGAAACACTATAAATAACAGTAGGAAAACATTATGCAAAATGGACGTATCAACGGCCGTGACGGGCCTCCGCGTCGCGCAAGGCTGGCTGGTCGGAGAAGAGGCCGGGTGGTCGCGATGATGTTGGAGTAGAGATGCGCAGGGTCGACAGCGGCAGTGGGTGGCACAAATCGATCTTTGATAGGAAAACGAAAAAGAAACGCCGACCAATGCGACCGACGAGCGAGCGAGAAAAACCCGGATCAAAGGATTTGGAAAAAAGACTCTCTAGGGCACAGCGGACGAACCCTATGTATGGGCTATGCTGCCCCGGTGGCGATCATGGAGATCGACTGCCCCGTGGGAGGCGTGATGTGGAAGCGGCGACAGAGGCTAGGGTTTGGATTAGGGATATGCTGATACCATGAAGAAGGCTATAGAGGGATATTGGTGGGTTTGATGATGTTTTGCTTGAGCCTCGTGTGCATCTATATAGGAGTACATGATCTTCTTATAGTACAAGACAAGTTAGAACAATTCCTAATTTGTGCTATGTTTTCTAATCATCACGATACTCAGCAGACCCAGCTCGACTGCGACCGCCATCAATCCATTCCCATATCACAGGCTTCTTGGCGGCCGCCGAGCCTCCGCAGCTCATGCCGAGGCCAGGTCCTCGTCGGCGGCACAGTCTGCCCACCGAGGGCCCCCACCCCGCATGGCAGGGACGATGGCACCAAGGGGGGGCGAGGAGGCCGTCGAGCTCGGCAGGGGAAGGGCCGAGGGAGGGCGCAGGTGATGGTGTCTTGGACTAGGGGGTACTCATCACGTCGTCTCCCGACCAGGTGGATGGGGCCGAGGACCCCCATGGCGGTTCACTCATGGGCCACTTCGGGCAGCCCAAGCCGTAACAATGAGGTTTCCACAAGACTTGGTGCACAAGACGAGGGCTCCTCTAAATCCTAGACCTCTACTGCATTATATAAACCAAGGCCAGGCTAGTCAATAGATGATCTCATATTCATTAGAACAATCTCATGGTAGATAGATGTACCCTATACTACACTCATATCAATACAATCAAAAGCACGACGTAGGGTATTATCTCTTTGAGAGAGCTCGAACCTGGGTAAAATCATGTGTCCGTGTTACCATCGCTCCAAGACGCCTTGCTTAGGACCCCTACTATGAGATATGCCTGATATAGAACCGACATTGGTGCTTTTCCTTGAGAGCCTGCTGGCAGTCGCTGCGGTGAGATGGGAATTCAGATTGTCTCCGGCGCGATCTACGCGTCGGAACCGAGCTTTATTACCGATGTTGGCATCTTCGTCGCCGGCTCGACTGGTCACCCCAGCTGGAGTGAGGACCGCGCTCCACGTCGGATCATCAAGATCGGACGTATAATTTCATCATCATCAACTCCGATCTCTATCAAGATCATGGAGGAATCATCCATGGAGCACGGGGGCTCAACGTCAACATTGCCCTCGGGCGACCGTGTTGTCTTTCTGGACAGCGAAGTTGTATCCGCCACCACCACCTCCTCAAGCGTCGCTTTGACGATTTTTTCAGTGCAATTGTGCAAATTTGAGTCTACAACAACCCTGTAAAATTTTATCGTGTTTCGATGGGGGAATCTCCGTCGATCTCCGATATACCGGAGGCCTGTCGAATCTGGCCGGAATCTGGACGATTTTGGGGCGAGGAGTCCAGCATCCAACTTGGGAATCCTTTGGAAGATCCAACCGTTGATTGGTTGTGGAATTCTTCTATCTACCACCCCTCAAAATTTCAGCTCGATCCGACCATTCAAACTCCGGAAAACCTCCGATGAGTGCATCAATTTTTGGATCTGCTTCCTGTGCGAAAACGAATCCGACCCGAATTCATCTTTTTCATGAAGGGGATACTGGACATCCTTTTTGAAGGATTTTTTCTAAGGTATTGTGTGTTGTTCTCAAACACGTGCCCACAAATTTTGAGTCTTTTCTGAGGCGATCTTCACCGTCGCGCCCATGTCAAACTGGGCCGACCACGTTGCTCCACGGCTACCGACATGCGTCGTCGCTCCATCGAGCCGACGACAACCACCTCAGATCATGACCTCGGCGAGCCGAGCAAGAGTTCGGCATTGTGAAGGACAAATAATCATCAAGACAAGATCGTATCCCCACAGGTTGCACGGGTCGGGCGCGCCAGCATCGTCGCGCGGTCACTTCTCAAGCGGCATTGACCGCGTCACAAGTTCACACATGCTTCGGCATTGCCACGCCATTGCTTCTTCAAGTCGATTTCCACCGTGCCGACCCGCTTCGACACCTCGGCTGGCATGGGGCTGCAACATCACCTTATCAACCTGCTCCGTCACCTCAGCTAGACCCGGGGCTTCGCCATCTCTTCATCAGCCTGCTTTGGGGACTTCGGCGTCACCAGCTGGCCAGCTTCTTTACCTCGCCTGGACCAGGGACATCATCTCACCACGTCAACCGTGCTACATCGCCACTTCATCAAGCCGAGCTCTTTGCTCGGGCACCTCGGGACCGGCTTGGGGGCTGGGACCTCGACCCGCCGCAAGCTCAGCCTGCATCATTTACCAGCTTCGTCACATTAGCTGGACTAGGGGCTTTGCCTCGCCGCATCCACCATGTTGTGTCACCACTTCGTCAAGCCGAGCTCCTCGCTCAGTCACCTCGGGCTTGGAGGCTGAGACCTCGGCCAGGCCAAGGACTACGTCTTCATCCTGCCACAAGCACGGACATCGTCATCTACACCGAACACATTAACCAACTGAGTCGCTTTCATGCTCAACTTTTTCAATTCTTAAGTTTTGTTCAGTTCGACCAAAGCACTATATTTGTGTTTTAAAAAAAGAGTTGTTTGTCAAAAATGATGTCTGTTAAAAACAAATTCATTTGCCTAGGTTAACTGGGGCTCTTAAATTTATATGAGCCATTTCATAATGAATATTTTATTTTTTAAGTCTTTGCAAAGACTTTTTCTAACACTCCTTTTTCAACTCGAGTGTATGGTCAATTGCCGGATAGACTAGTTTCTCTCTAAAGCCACTCGAGTTTAGTTCACTAAACTGGCCTCTGAGAAGCATTACGCCTTCGGGATATGGGGGTTGAAATCAAAGGCTGACCTACTTGAAGTTTAGAGGTCGGATGTGTCATGTTAAAGCACGATGGAAGGAAAAAATTATTTTCCGACCAATTTTCAGATTGGCACCAAAAAACTAGATTTAGTTCAGACATCAAGCTTTTACATAAGTTTTTTGGCTTTTTGAGTTTATGGCACTTTTAAGCTATTTGTATGTTTTTCTTTCAGGAAGCGGGAGATCCTCATGACCGAGGTGCCTTGCGTAATAATTCAGCTCGGGATCTTTTCTGACCCGCAACTCGGCATCTTTCCTGCTGACCTACACCTCGGCGTTGGCGAAATGCACATGACATCCGGACTAGTTCTCGAGGAGATTTGATCCTCAGGTTGGTCGGCCGCACCCAACTTGAGTCTCAGGGGATACTGTGTGTCTTCAGCATAACTCTTGTAGTACAATGTCGGATGCCTTTAAAGCATTGGTAATATCAACGGGGGGTTGCGACTAGAGCCAAACCCACCAAAAGCCAAGGTACTCCGAGGAGTCCTCGGTAAAACATTCTCGGATATTGCTTTATATGCATCAGTTTCGAATTGTGTCTTCGGTCAATAGTTGGGTTGTCCGGCTCCTGTGATTGCCTCCTACGTTCCGCTTTGTTCGGCTAGATGTGCAAAGGGAGAACCACTTTGATTGTACTTCCAATTTAACTGGTCAAGTGCCTCAGTGGAGAAAGCCAAAAACTGAGTGTCACAATGAGCACAAACCGGTCAGCAATCCGATGACTGTGTCAAACTATAGATCGATAGAGGTTACCTCGTGGGCCTTTCATAAAATTGGACAAAGTGTTAATGGCTCGACCTCGGCTGACGCCAAACACTAACCAGGGGCTACTAACTGACCTCCCAAATTTAAGCTCCTATGACTAAGTGAAAGTTATAAAGCCTAGATATCAGATTGTCTCATTTTCGCTAACACAACCACCTCCGGGCATCGAGACGTCGGCTAAGGGTTGTCTTGTTACTGCGGAAACACCCTGCGTAGCATCTACAAAGGGGTAGAAGCCGACGATGGGCCACTTTCAAATGATGAAGGGTCGCAACAGAGTCAAAATAAACATATATCATTAGCGTTTGTATTCAATATGCAAGCGCTGCCTTCCATAATCATCGTTATAAACACATAAATATGCATCAAATTTGACTTAAGATTTTGGCCAACCTGGTTTGCCTGGCTCCTGTGCTTAGCCCCTACGTTCCCAAAAGTTCGGCTAGGGGATAAAGGGTGCACCTCTGTGATTGTTCCCTTCGGGTCATCCGGGTTAGTGCCTCAGACTAGGTGAAGCTGAAAGCTAACACTACAAAAAAAGACACATCCGTGACATTTTGGGCCGAACGAAAAAATTTTCTGTCATACATATGACACTTCTATGACGATAATTGTGACAAAACCCGGTATCATCATAGATGTGGTGGGCTCCTACTTCTATGACAAAAAATCATGACAGAAAATGGGCTTTTCGTCCTGGGCGGGCCGGAGACGCAGCTGCATGACATTGTTTGGGCCGTCCATGACGGAAAAACCATGGTAGAAGCGAGGGCGAGGAAAATTTCGGGGAGTTCCCGGTTACGGTGGGAGGTCGGGGGCCGAGCGATGCGCGTTTCTCTCGTACACATACACGCGTGTGTGCGAGGCGTTGGCTCTAACTGAACCCGAGCGAGGCGTTGGGCTCTAACTGAACCCGAGCGATTGCACTGCAGGCTACGTGTTACTGAACCCAAGCGATTGATCGATGGCTGTTAACTGAACCCGATCGAGCGATTCCTTCGCTACTGCTGCTAACTAAAGCCGATTGATGCTGCCTCTGGGATGAACAGTGAGCGTTGCGGGGGGGTTTGGATGAACAGTGAGTGGTGGCGTTGCCTCTGGATGAACAGGACCCCGTGGTGTGGTGGAGGGCTGAATGAACAGTAGACGGTGGAGGGGTGCCCGTGGAGGGGTGGTTGAACAGGACCCCGTGGTGTGGAGGGCTGGATGAATAGTAGACGGTGGAGGGGTGCCCGTGGAGGGGTGGTTGAACAGGACCCTGTGGTGTGGAGGGCTGGATGAACAGTAGACGGTGGAGGGGTGGTTGAACAGTAGCCGGTGGAGTAGCGCGCGGTGGAGGCTGGATGAACAGGAGCACGTGGAGGCTGGAGGAGGTCGACGGTAGCCCGTGGAGGCTGGAGGAGGTCGACGGTGGAGATGAACAGTATCCCGTGGAGTCCCGTTTTGCGGTACGCCACACCCCTCCCGATGAACAGGACCCCCGTTTCGACCATAGGAGGTCCGTTTCGTCCGTTTTGCGGTACGCCACACCCCTCCCGATCAACAGGACCCCCGTTTCGACCGTAGGAGGTCCGTTTCCTCCGTTCTGCGGTACGCCAGGCCTCGTTTCCATCGCCTGTTCCGTCCAAGCCCTCCCGATGAACACGACCACGCATTCCGTTCCGACCCAGCCGGTTGGCTCCCACGCGTTCTGTTGCCTCCCGATGAACACGATGCATTCCGTTGCCTCCCCATGAACACGACGCATTCCGTTGCCTCCCCATGAACACGACGCATTCCGTTGCCTCCCCATGAACACGACAACGACGCTGTTTCTCCGTTCCGACCCAGTCATGTACACGAGCCCTGGCCGTACGTATGCGCGAGTAGGCGTTCGAGACCCCGCCTATATGTACACATACGTGGCCGTATTTTCTTTCTTGCACCCTGGCCGCTGTACGTACGTGTACATGCTACGTGCGCGCCTCTACTACGACACGTACGCGCCTCTACTACGACACGTACGCGCCTCTACTACGACACGTGCGCGCCTCTACATCCACCAGTATATATGTACGTACACGTTCGCGACCAGAATGACAACGCTACGTACGCTTCGACCAGGTGGGTCCCGACTGTCAGGCACTTCCTTGCGTGCGAAGATGTAGCTGGTGGGTCCCAGCAGTCAGGGGGGCGAATCGTTTTGTTTTTTTTGCTTGGACGCACTTCCTTGCGTGCGAAGGTGTAGCTGGTGGGTCCCAGCAGTCAGGGGGGAAACATTTTTTCGTGAAACACAGTGGCCCATCTGGTGGGTCCCCGCTGTCAGGTGGAGGAATAATTATTTTGCACGTAATAAGGAGGCACTTCCTTGCTGCGGCCGTGGACCCAGCTGTCAGCCTCTCCACGTACAGTCCACGTCCGATGGAAGCCGTTCATTGACCACGTTGACCACGCCGCGCCGAGAGCACCAGGGTGGTGGACGACGGCGAGGCCTAGGAAGGGGACGACGCGGAGCCGGGGAAGACGCGGCAGTGGATGCCCACGCGTAGAGGAGTACGAGGGTTCACTGGTTCGCTGCGGTGTGAGGCTACCGTCGCCGCAGAATAACAGGGGGTGTGGATAAGTAGAGGGATGGCATGGCCAGCAGTGGGAGTAGTACGGGGCGGTGAGGCCTCCGCCGCATCGCAGCCGGCCACGGGAGGCAGGAGCACGAGGCACGACCGGCGCTGGTTTGGGCGGCTGGAGCAAGAAGACCACAGGTTGAAGAAGCACTACGGCCGTTGGATGGACATCGTACGGTCACTTGAGCTAGAATCGTGCATATTGACTAAGTTGACAAAGCCCTCCGTCCCCGTCAACTTAGTAGGCCCACAAGTCAGCCTGCCCACTATACTGGGTCCCAGCTAACAAGGGGAGTATTCATTTTTTGTGCGTAATAAGGAGGCACTTCCTTGCGTGCGAAGATATAGCTGGTGGGTCCGAGCTGTCAGCGGCGGTAACGTTTTTTTCGCGAAATACAGAGGCCCTTTCGGTGGGTCCCTGATGTCGGGTGGAGGAATCATTATTTTGCGCATAATAAGGAGGCATTTCCTTGCGTGCGGCCGTGGACCCAGCTGTCGGCCTCTCCACGTACAGTCCACTTCAGATGCATGTCGGTCGTTGACCATGTTGACCAGGCCGCGCCGAGAGCACCAGGGCGGTGGACGACGACGAGGCCTAGGAAGGGAACGACACAGAGGCAGGGAAGACTCGGTAGTTGTTTCCCACGTGGAGGGGAGTACAACTGTACGAGGGTTTACTGGTTCGTCTGCCGTCGCCGGAGAATAACAGCAGGTGTGGGTGAGTAGAGGGATGGCTAGGCCAGCGATGGGAGTACAGTGGGGCGGTGAGGCCTGCGCGGCAGCAGAGCTGGCCGCGGAGAGGAGGGAGCAGGCAGTCCCGCCGGCGCTTGTTTGAGCGGCTGGAGCAGGAAGAGCAGAGATTGAAGAAGCACGACGGTCGTTGGATGGCCATCCAACAGTCACTGCTTGTGCGTCAACCTTTTTTTTAGGAAAGCCTCAAATCTGTGGAAAACAGCATACAGCCCATCTGCCATTATTTCTAATAATTTACAGCCCATTTGCTAATTATTAAGGTTTTTTTTGGAGCCCGTATTCGTTTTTAGCATTACAGCCCATATTGTGGCCACGGTTAAAAAATTATACGAAATTTTGCATATTTCGGTGCGGTCCGAACTGTTTTTAATCCCGAAATTTCGACTCACATTCAAACTGGTTTTAAAAATAAATGTATATCAATATAAAATCCAACAAATTCTCCATGCATAAAAATTAATGTAATTTAAAATCTCGAAATGAAAAAAAAGATATTTGAAACTAATTGCCGGTTTGATGTGTTTTAAAAATGTACAGCCCATTTGTGATTACTGATGGGCCATTTTCTCGAATGAAAGCTCTCCTCGTCTTGAAAGATTTGCAGCCCAACAGGCCTGACAAAGCGACTTACTTGGCAAATCAAAAAAATTGGGTTGTGGCCGTGGACCCAGCTATCAGCCTCTCCACATACAATACTCTTCCGAGGGAAGTCGTTCCTTGACCATGTTGACCACGCCGCGCGGAGAGCACCACGGCGGTGGACGACAGCGAGGCCTAGGAAGGGGACGACGCGGAGCCGGGGAAGACGCGGCAGTGGAAGCCCGCGCGGAGAGGAGTACGAGGGTTCACTGGTTCGGCTGCGGTGTGAGGCTGCCGTCGCCGCAGGGCCTGGCCAGCGGTGGGAATAGTAGGGGGCGGTGAGGCCTCCGCGGCAGCACAGCCGGCCACGGGAGGCAGGAGCATGCGGCACGACCGGCGCTGCTTTGGGCGGCTGGAGCAAGAAGACCAGAGGTTGAAGAAGCACTACGACCGTTGGATGGACATCGTACGGTCACTGGAGCTAGAATCGTTCATATTGACTAAGTTGACAAAGCCCTCCGTCCCCGTCAACTTAGTAGGCCCACAAGTCAGCCTCCCACCATGGTGGGTCCCAGCTAGCAGGGGGAGTATTCATTTTTCTGTGCGTAATAAGGAGGCACTTCCGGTGGGTCCGAGCTGACAGCGGGGTGAACGATTTTTTTGCGAAATACGGTGGTCCGTCCGGTGGGTCCCAGCTGTCAGGGGCAAACGTTTTTTCGCGAAATACGGTGGCCCGTCCGGTGGGTCCCAGCAGTCAGGGGGGAAACGTTTTTTCTGCGAAATACTGGTGGCCCATCCGGTGGGTCCCTGCTGTCAGGTGGAGGAATAATTATTTTGCGCGTAATAAGGAGGCACTTCCTTGCGGCTGCCGTGGACCCAGCTGTCAGCCTCTCCACGTACAGTACTCTTCCGATGGAAGTCGGTCGTTGACCACATTGACCATGCCGCGCCGAGAGCACCACGGCGGTGGACGACGGCGAGGCCTAGGAAGGGGACGACGCGGAGCCGGGGAAGACGCGGCAGTGGATGCCCACGTGGAGAGGAGTACGAGGGTTCACTGGTTCGACTGCGGTGTGAGGCTGCCGTCGCCGCAGAATAACAGGGGGAGTGGGTGAGTGGAGGGATGGCCTGGCCAGCGGTGGGAGTAGTATGGGGACGGTGAGGCCTCCGCGGCAGCATAGCCGGCCACGGGAGGCAAGAGCATGCGGCACGATCGGCACTGCTTTGGGCGGCTGGGGCAAGAAGACCAGAGGTTGAAGAAGCACTATGGCCGTTGGATGGACATCGTTGACCACGCCGCGCCGAGAGCACCAGGGCGGTGGACGACGGCGAGGCCTACGAAGGGAACGACATGGAGCCGGGGAAGACACGGCAGTGGCTGCCCACGCGGTGGAGAGTACGAGGGCTGACTGGTTCGGCTGCCATAGCCGGAAAATAACAGGAGGTGTGGGTGATTAGAGGGATAGACAGGCCAGGGATGCGAGTATGATGGGGCCGTGAGGCCTGCCCGGCAGCACTGCCGGCCACGGGAGGCGGGAGCAGGCGGTTCCGACGGCGCTGGTTTGGGCGGCTGGGGCAGGAAGATCAGAGACTGAAGAAGCACGATTGCCGTTAGATTGACATCTAACGGTCTGACACTGGTAGAGTCGATTGTTGACTAAGTTTCTTTTTTGAGAAAACTTGTGTACGCATGCACTTAGTAGGCCCACAAGTCAGCCTCCAAATCTGTGGCTGACAACATAAAGCCCATTTGCTATTTTTTATAATTTGCAGCTCATTTGCTAATTCTTAAGTAATTTATTACAGCCCATTTTCTGCCCAGGACCACGGTCAAAAAGTTCAACCTTATTTTGCATATTTCGGTGGAGTCTGAACTGTTGTAATCCCGAAATGATAAACATTTTTTAAGAACTTATTTATTTGCCAAAAAAATGTTTTGTTTTTGTAAGCAAATAAGACGTGGGACAATTGAGTTGGTTTAAGGGAAAACCTGTGGTAAAAAAATCAGCGCTGGGTGGGAAAAAACAACAAAAATAAGGATGTAAATATGAAAAGGGAATTTTATGTGTTTTCAATATAATGATACGTGTATATGAACTAGTAAAACTATAGGTAGAGATTAGAAAACGGATGTAGGACATGCGTTTCAAGAGGAAAATAGAACTGGGCTGTGTGTTTGATTCAGTAAAAAAAACTGCCTGCGGATGTTGTAAGACAAAATATAACTAACGCTGGTGGGCCAGAGGCCAGTAGATACCTGCTGGATCTTTGTGCCCCGTTGTCGTCATGGGCTGGGCCTGTTAAAAACAAAACCAACCTTGGGCAGTCTACAGCCCAGTTGAAACTTGCTCGACCTGAAAAAACAATATACGTGCTCAATAAACAAGAGAATTCTGCAAGTACAGACTGATAACTGGGATGCAGCATGGATATTGTTTTTTTATCGTGATAATAAGTGCATGCACTTGTTTCAAAAAATTGGAGAACTGGGAATTCGAACGGCGGGTGCTTATGCTACCCATCAAATAAAAATGAGGTGCCTGAAAATTCATTTCGAAACAAATGATTCAGCTTTATATCCACGTCGACCCTCGGCATGATGGTTGGAAGCAAATGCAAGTTCATACCAAAAGATCGTTAACAACAATACCAACTTGCGGACGACAAGGTAGTACAACTACCAATACCAAACTAACTTATAATCTTTTTACTCCTGGCCCTAGTGTTTGTCTGGTAGAAAATCTTGCAGAGGACCAGCTCCCGCTCCTTCTCTTGCTCCAGGTCCCCGAGGTGGTACTGGTGCATCACCCAGTTGGTCCTCTGCTAGTCGAAGTTCTTGTTGGTGTGCAGCACCAGAACCTTTTTTGCTGCCCGTCTTGCCGGCCATTGACCATCACCGGCAAGGTATTGCCGGTCTTGTGCCACATCGCGTGCATGCCGCACTCCGACTGTATCTTGCGGCGCGTCCACGTGCCCCTTTTGAACGCCCTGGAATTGCGCTAGAAGAAATGCTTCCTTAGGCCACTCAGTCTGATACCTGCAGTATTGTGGAATACAGGTTTTAGTGTACCTAGTTGGCAATTTCATAACATCTTTGGCATGTTGCAATCACTTGTTTCACTTTTTATTAACTGTCAAATTTTAATTGCTTCACCAGGTCTGCGTCTAAAAAGAAAAATAGAGCTATAAACAAAGGAATATGTTTGTGCAAGTAGACGGCCGATCGGTGTCTTACCTAGAAGTTTCTCAGGTTGGGTGTAGCATATGCCGTGCTCGCTGTCGATGGTTGGTATGAACAAATCGATGAGAGACTGAAATCTCGCGCTGTCAGCACTCACTTTGGCCTCAAGGTGCTCGATCAGCTCCTGATCCGTGGGATCGAACTTGACGCCAGCCGGCAGCACCGGCCAATCCTTCTTCGACTTGCATCGGTAATTCCAGTTATATGGTACTCAATGTATGATCAATCGACTGTTTTAAGTGAATGATGAAAGATTTCGACAGATCAGTGGTACTCCAAATCTGAAGTCCAGAATACTCGAACACGCCGCTGGGATTCTTGTGTCACCTCACGCGCAGCGTGTTGTCACGTCAATTCAATGTGTGGACATGATGAATAATTTGACCGACGTATACTAGTACTAGTACTGTACTACTTACTAGTCGTATTTAGTGTCACAATTTATACATAGGTTTAACTAACAAGTATGAACTTGAAGCCTAACTGATATATATATATATGGCTTCTGCACAGCATCTCCATCATCATTATCAGTACATCCTACGCAGGTGAGTTAGGATGCACTTGATCCCAGGAAGGTATCTATCCTTCAAACCAGAGGAGTGCTTCAAACTAACAACAGTACATAATATCCAACAAAAGAGGGTCGTGCTAGAGCAGCAGAATACATGGCTCAGTCTAGATATCAGCGCGAATCAAGTTATGCATATTTGCTGTTGGCATGAACCACATCGCCGCATGTCGGGTTTGCAAAAGCCATCCATCGCATGGAAGCTTGATGCCTTTCACACACTGAAGATTATCTGGCAACAAGCTGTGTCGACGAATCTCTGGATATGGTGATTCATGAAACCCATGGTATGATGTGTAACAAAAG